>NC_057710.1:90585802-90609112 GCF_004010195.1 Chiloscyllium plagiosum
ATGTGATTTAACTATTATTAGCATAAAAATAGATGTGATCTGTGCTAATTGCTTCTGCCTTATAAGCTTTGGATATTTATTGCAAATAGATTTGACTCAAAACATTTTGGCTTTAGAATAGGAACAAAATTACACACATCTTGAAGAGTACAGAAGCCCTTGTAAAGACCATTTTTAATTTTTTTTGCTTTTTAAATTGGAGCACAAACTGTTTTAAAACCAGTATTTTAAAGAACTGCAACACATTTTGAAAAGACTGACACTTAGGTGAACATTGTGTAAACAGCTGTTTGAACAAGCAGTAATTGCTGGAAGTGTTCAGCAGGTCTGGCAGCATCTGTGGACAGAAATCAAAGTTAATGATTTGGATCGAGTGACCCTTCTTCAGAACTGATGGTAAGTAGGGAAATGTCAGTTTACATGCAGAAGGTAGGGCAGGGGAAGAGGGTAATGAGTAAACGATAGGTGGGATTGGAGCCCAAAGAGAGAGAACAGTTGGGCAGACAAAGGTGTTATTAATGTTCTGGCTGGGAGGGTAAATAGCCGCTAATGGAGACTATTAGTGGCTAACAATGGATAGTGTGTAATGGCAGACAAGTCCTGGTGTGGGGGGTTGGCGGTTAGGAAATGGGAGAGTTAAGGCCCTAAAACTATTGAACTCGATATTGAGTCCAGAGGGCTGCAGTGTTCCCAAGCAGAGAATGGGATTGAGGGATGACTGGACCAGCGTCTCCTGGAAGGAATGGTCCCTGCGAAGGCTGACAATGGAGGGGAGGGGATAGTGTGTCTGCTGGTGACATCCTGCTGGAGGTGGCAGAAATGGTAGCTGATGATCTTCTGGATGTGATGCTGTTGGGATGGTGGGGAAGGGCAACAGGAACCCTATTGCTGTTGCAGGAGGGAAGTGGGGGGAGGGGTGTGAAGGCAGAAGTGCGAGAGGTTGACAACGATGCGGAGGAATCCTTGGTTGAGGAAGAAAGTGGACATTTCGGAGACTCCCTTGTTGAAGTTGGCCTCATCAGAACATACTTGCGATAGAGATGGAGGAACAGGGAGAATAGAATAGAGTCTTTACAGGAAGCAGGGTGCAAGGATGTATATTCCAGCTAGCTGTGGGAGTCATTGGATTTACAGTGGATATTAGTGGCCAGTTTATCCCCAGAATTGGAAACAGAGATGTCAAGGAAGGGAAGGGAGGAGTCAGAGATAGACGAGGTGAAAGTGTGGGTGGTGTGGAAATTGGAAGCAAAATTGATTAACTTTTCCAGTTCCGGGTGAGAAAGGGAAGCAACACCGATGATATCATTGATATATTGGAGAAAGAGTTGTAGATTGGGGGAGGGCTGAATAGGACAGGAACAAGGAATGTTCCATGCACCCCACAAAGAGACAGGCATAACGGGAGCCCCTGCACATACCCATGCCCACCCCACTGACCTGAAGAAAATGTGAGAGGTTAAAAGAGAAGTCATTCAGCGTGAGGATGAGACCTTGCGAACAAGAAACTACTTCTTTTCCTTCAGGCATCAAAGTGCACCAACTCGAAGATACCCATGGCCCTCTGGAACCTTCCTCCCCTAACCCCACCCCATCCCTCCTAAGCTTCCACTCTCTGAGGCTGAACATTCTCTGCTCAGCAAAGGTCTGTTTTATTCCTCTGTAGCTCCACCTGAATGAATTTCAGGCACGGCATGACATAGAACTTTTCTGTCGTCTTCACCTCTAAGCCCTTTTTTTTAGACAAGAGTCCTCTCCCCGTCCTCCAGACCACTTTGCCCAGCTCCAACACTTTCCCTCCACCTGGACCCCTCACTCTGGCCTTTTACCTGCAACCTGTTCATTGAGAACTGTTAATATGACACTGATTGCCTCAATTTCTCTGCCCCTTCTCATGCAATCCAACCTATCTCCCTCTGAACTGACTGCACTCCATGTGCTTAGACCCAAACCTGACTTTGTTATTAAGCTTGGCAATAAGTTTGGCGGACTGACCTCTACATTATAGAGGCTGAGTGCCAGCTCTCAGATATCTCCCGAGCCATGACCCCAGCATAGAACATTAGGCCATTGTATCTACAGTCATTGACCTCACTTCATCGGGCAATTTCCTCCACCCTGCCTCCAAATTAATTGTCTCCCAGCCCCTCATAGCATGCTTCTACTGCCTTCTGAAAGCCCACAAACAGTAATGCCCAGTTGTTTCAGTGTGCTCCTGCCCCACACAACTCATTTCTTTTTACCTTGGTTCAGTCTTTTCTCCCCAGTCCAGTCCCTGCCCACATACATCAGTGATTCCTCAGATGCTTTAAGCCAGTTTTGGAATTTCCTGTTTTTGGGTTCCAGCTGCCTCCTCTTTACTGTGGAAGCGCAATACCTTGCTATGTCCATCCCCCACCAGGACAGTCTCAGGGCTCTCTGCTTCTTTCGAGAGCAAAGGCCTGAACTGTCTCCACCACCACCACCACCCTCCTCCGCTTGACCGAGTTTGTCCTCACACTAAACAACTTATCTTTTAACTCCTCTCAGCTTCTTCAGGTCAGAGGGGGAGCAATGGGCACTTGCGTGGGCCCCAGTTTTGCTGGTCTCTTTGTGGGGCACATGCAACATTCCTTGCTCCAGTCTTATTCTGGCCCCTATCCGCAACTCTTTCACCGATATATTGATCATATTATATACACTGATTTCCCCCTCTCACCCGGAATTGGAAAAGTTAATCCAGTTCACTTCCAATTTCAACTCAATCCTCACTTTCACCTGGTCTGTCTCTGACTCTGCCCTCCCTTTAACATCTGTTTCCATTTCTGGGGATAGACTGGTCACTAATATCCACTATCAACCCACCAACTTGCACAGCTAGCTGGACTGTACATCCATGCACCTTGCTTCCTGTAAAGACTCTATTCCATTCTCCTAGTTCCTCCATCTCTGTCGTGTATGCTCCGACAAGGGACCCTCTGAATCATTCACCTTCTTCCTCAACGGAGTCTGCCCCATCTCCTGCACTTCCTCCCTCACCCCCCTCCCACAAAGATAGGGTTTACCTTGTCCTTACCTATCATCCCTCCAGCATCCATATCCCAAAGATTATGAGTTACCTTTTCTGCCACCTCCAGCGGGACGTCACCACCAGACACATCTTCTCTTCCCCTCCCTTGTCAGCCTTCTGCAGTGACTGTTCCCTCCAGGGCACCCTGGTCCACTCTTCCTTCATTCCCAAAAGCACCCCCACAGCACCTTCCCATGCAACCGCCAAAAGTGTAACACCTGCCCATTTTCCTCCCTCCTCAGCGTTCAAGCGCCCAAACACACCTTCCAGGTGAAGCAGCACTTTATCTGCACTTCACACAATCCAGTCTACTGCATTCACTACTCACAACATGGTGTCCTCTACACTGAAACGTAGACTGGGTGATCATTTCCCAGAACACTTGCATTCTGTCGGCAAAAAAGACCCTGAGCTTCCAGTTGCTTGCTACTTTTACACACCACCCTGCTACCTGGCCAACATCTCTGTCTCAGGCTTGCTGCAGTGCCCCAGCAAAGCTCGATGCAAGTTGGAAGGAAAACATCCCATTTTCCGCTTGGGTACTCTGCAGCCCTCTGGACTCAATATCAAGTTCAATAATTTTAGGTCCTGAACTTTCCCATGTCCTAACCCACAAACCAGGCCTTGTAACCACATAGTCTGCCATTACACACTACCCATTGTTAGCCACGAACAGTGTCTATTAACAGCTACTTACACTCTGAGCCAGATTGTTGTCTCCTTTGTCTGTCCAACTGTTCTTCTCACTCTTTAAGCTCTATCCCCACCTATTATTTACTCTTTACTTGCTCACCCAACCCTACCGTCTGCACATAAACTGACATTTTCCTAGCTACCAGCAGTTCTGAGGGTCATTGGACCAAAACTATTAACTCTGATTTCTCATCACAAATGCTGTCAGACCTGCTGTGCTTTTTCAGCAACTTATGTTTTTGTTTCTGATGTAAAGCATGTACAGTTCTTTTGGTTTTTATTTAGCAACTGAAGAGGTTGTGAACAAACAGGAGCAAGGGGTTGTGTATAGATGCAGGTGGGTGGCAACAAGAAGTTGATTGTTCTCTGGAGAAGTGACAAATTGTTGATGACAAAGGCCTTTTGCCTGCCCACAGCTACGAGATTGGTGCTCAGGCAACAACAGCTTGGACTTGGAACAAGCTAGAGGGACTTGTTCCGATCTCCACCAGCAAGGGAGTTGTCTATCTATTTACTACAGTTGAAACCAATTTTAAATCTGAAAAGAAAGCTCATCTTTCCTTTGGCAGTTGTTGTAAGCTGTGGTGTTTAACGGTTACATTAGAAACTCTTATATAAGTGAATTAGCCACGTCATGTCTCTTGCAAAACAGTAGAGGTATCTGAAGAAAGGTAACTGAAAAGAAACATTCTGATCAGTATTTACCTTGGATATAGTCTAATGACTTGTAGTAAATTGTAATTCTTGTTGTGTTCAGAAACTTGATCTGTGCTTTCATCAACCTGGGTCTACAAATCAGGTATATTGGGGAATTTTGTGCAGTTATTTTAAAACCTTTAACTTTTGTGACAACTCTGACAAAGATTAATGTGGATTTGCAGGAATGTAGAGTTGATGTTAAAATTAGATTTTCCGTGATTTTCTTGAATGGTGGAGGAGACACAAAGGGTTGAGAGGCTTGTTCATGGTTTGTATGTTCATATTTGTATGTTAGATCAAGCAGTACAACATCGGCCCATATTTTATGCAGCTTAATTGTAAAAAAAAGTGCACTTTATAGTAATTTATAGTGAGGGAATTGGACATGGTCATATCTTATCATTTATGTGAGAACTCAGTGGCTTTGTTTTCCAAAACATTAAGGAAACATAAAACCAACCATTTGAAAAGCTCCATACATCAACTTTCAACAATTTTAACATTAAACTTTGTGTCTCAATTATTAAAACAAGTAACAACTTTAAGCATCAATATATTATAAATCATTTTGTCAGATAATCCAATGTACATGCAGTGTTTTAATCCAGCATCCTTGTGAGCAGTTGAAAATGTTAACTTTTAGAATGTATTTTTTTGAACCTGTAATTACCAATAATTGTGAATATTCCAAGGGTTGTTACTGCATAACGTTGGTTGACATTTCTAATGGTGGTGATAGGTGAAGTTATAACTTTGGTTTTTCTGTTGACTGATGAAATGAAAGTTGGAGCAGAATTTCCTGAAATGGCATATATCATTGAAGCTTACAATAGTTTTTCCATCGAGCAAAACCTAAATTTCTTGAGAATCGCATTAGCATATCTTAGAAAGTAAAGAACAGTATAAAAAAGCACACATCAGGCAAGCAACTGGAACCTGAAGTAAGTGGCAAAGTTACACCAGATCCCTCCTTGTGCATATAATCTGAAGTTTGAAACCATTGAACATTATGTATGTAATCATGGAAATTTAAAACTTTTTAATGCAAACTGTTTTCATGCTATTCTGATGCAGTCAAAGATACAAATAAAAGGTACCAGTGAGGAAAAATCAAAATAAACTCGACATAATCAGAAAAGATTTTATGAAAACATCAGAAATATATTTTTAACATTCTTGTGCACCCAGACATAGGTGCAAATTTAAAATCTGTTCATAACTGTTATAAACTGTTATACATAGCAACAGAACTCATTTTTAATGAGTAGCGTAAGTTTCACAGAAGTGTCACAATGAAGTAGCAGTTTGGCGGCAACATTAAAAATTGTAATGAGTCACAGGCGTCTGAATGTCTTCAATCTTTTGTGTTGAAATTTGTACTAAGCTGAACTTAGAGTACCAATTTTCAGGGAATTCTAAGCCATAGTGACTTACTTTATTCGGAGTTGATATTTCTGTGTACATCCTGTTTGTATATTTGAAAATCAACTTTTGACATATGCCCATTTTAAAATGGGCCATTATTTGCATTGCACTGAAATCATTACATAGTCCTAAACTGAGCTTTGAAAATAATGATATTCCCAGAGATGAGAACATGATTAGAACACTATCTTTAGAAAATCAACAGGTAAAAACAGCATGATAATTTGACTCAGGTAGCGAATTGTGGCTTGCCTAACTTCATTTGTCCTCCTGATTGTTGCCTGACTGTGGAGAAGCCAGGGATTCAGTGCTGCATTCCCTCTGCCTTATTTCTCACAAAGGCCTATAGTGAAATGCTATTTGTCCGGTATAGTAGTCATACACTCCATGTAATGAATATGCACTGAGACATGATTGACATCAGGACCTTACTCCATAGGGAATGAAAGGCAGCAACTTATATCTCAATATTGCATGGTGCAGCCTATTTTTGTATTGGAGATAAGCTCTTCAGCAAGGCAGTGGTATACAATGTGGTCTGCAACAACACGTTGAACAGCAATACTGGCCAAAGTAAATTATTTCATCTCAAAACAGTGATGAAAAAAATAGATTTTACCCCTGTCGAGCAAGTAGCTCATGGTGTCCTTTCTGATTAAGTAGTGCTAGCATACTGCCGGAGGAAATTCCTGTAATCTACCAGACTTGTCCCATATGGAAGAGGAGATATTTTTGTTCTTAGATTGCAAAGCCATTCCTTCATTGTGTTCTTCTGAATGCATTTGGGTGTGCAAGCTGTCAGAGGCAGTATTTGCATCAGATTCTTGTACCAGGTCAGAGTTTGCAACCATTTCTGCTTTAAACAAAACAGCATTTCCTTTGACAAATATACTAGTGTTTTCTGATGGAATTTCATTCAGTGGAATTACAGTAATGGCAGATTCTCCTTTTGCTGGTGCAGCAACCAAAGGTGCTTCATCCTTTGATAAAAAGTTAGTCTGATCTGAACATTTTTTTCTCAAAATGGTAATGTTAGTTACAGAGTTGTTGATGGCATCCACACTAGATACTTCACAGGCTGGCTGGGTACCATCCCACTCTTGGATTGACTTCTTGCGATCCTCAGAGCTCAACTTGTCCAGCTGACGAGCCTTGAGCAAAGGAGTTGGGAATACTGTTGCTTGGAAAATGCGATAGATGTACCTGGAAATGAAAGTCAAAATTTGAGCTTTATTTTACATTTTGGCTTATTAAATTGAACGTAATAGAATCAAGGAATGGTGACCATTTCCATCAAGCAACGTTAAAATGGAAAAATCTAAAATGCAAACTTAACCTCGAGTGCGTGCCACCCCAATAACTTATTTTAACACAGATGGAATTCGAAACAGGGGACCAATCTTCTCCCAGAAGGCAAATCAGTTATTGAATAATGATGGAGCTTGCATGCTTCTATTTTTAATCCACATTGGTTAGATTACCTGGGCAACAGGAAGTCAGACTGCAGAATTCATTAGGAAGCTGTGTTTCCACCAATTCCAACAAGTTAACTTGTAAACAACCTTCACACCATTCTACACCATCTGTATGATACTTCCCCAACATCCTGCCCCAAACCCTGACTATAGATGTCCATCATGATTACCAATGTCTTGACTCTTGATTTCATTTCTTATTATCTCAAAGCATTTTCCTCACTTGCTAAAGTAAACAGCAAGGTATAATTTCTTTGGTTCATCTGAAAATGACATATTGCAAGTGAAGCAGGAACAACAGTTCTTGTTGGGGCACTCTCTCCCATATTTTCTGAATTACATTTTATTGGCTGCTAATTTTATTGGCTGCTAATTGTGCAGGCTAATTGCTATTAGAACATACCTGGTCACCACTCAAAATATCACTCCATACTGAAACTGTCTCGTTGCCTCAGCACTGTTTGAGCTCAAAGGATCAATAGAGTCATAGAGATGTACAGCAGGGAAACAGACATTTCAGTCCAACTAGTCCATGCTGACCAGATATCCTAAATTAATCTAGTCCCATTTGCCAGCATTTGGCCCATATCCCTCTAAACCCTTCCTATTAATCTTTAATAGGAACCTATCCAGATGCCTTTTAAATATTGCATTGTACCAGCCTCCACCACTTCCTCTGGCAGTTCATTCCAAACATGCAACACCCTCTCTCTGCATGAAAATGTTGCTCCTTAGCTCCCTTTTAAGTTTTTCCCCTCTCACCTAAACCTATGCCTTGTAGTTCTGGACTTCCCCAACCCAGGGAAAAGACCTGTCTATTTACCCTATCCATGCCCCTCATGACTTTATAAACCTCTATAGGGTCATTCCTCAGCCTCCAATACTCCAGGGAAAACAGCCCCAGCCTATTCAGCCTCTCCCTAATAGCTCAAACCCTCCAACCGTGACAACATCCTTGTAAATTTTTTCTGAACCTTTTCAAGTTTCATAACATCCTTCAGAGCATACTTAATTAATTATCTAATAAAAAGGGCATCCGTCACACGTGCTTTCAAATCAGTGGGGGTTTTAGTTTATGTTGTGCTTTAAAATACAATAAACAAATCAAGCATTTATAAACTGGGTTTAGTCATTTTTAATTATGTTTGCATTCCACTTTGCTTTTCCCCAAAGACAGATCCTTTGCCCATATGCATTCTAAGCCATTTTACTTGGCAGTTTTCATTGCTGGGCAGGAAGGTGGGTCCCAAGTTTACCACAGCCAGAACTTGACAGGAATCAAACAAACACACATGTTGTCATTTTCCTGCTGGCCATTTAGCCAGGTGAGCCAAACAACCCCATACATTATGTTTATATGGAACTTAATACATTGTGAAGGTTCATGATATTAGCTCTGAAATGCAGAGAACCATGTATAGCTTTTAGGCCAGGATTGTATATCTGGATCATGTGTGTTAAGGAAGATGTTTTAGCTTCATTTTGAGTTCTGACAGTGGTGCTGGGTTATCTGGAGTTTGTTAACAATGCATTAAGATTAAGCCTTAAAGGAATCCTTGAAGCAATTAGTTCAATGTTTATAAAAAGACAGACATAAAAACAAATGCATTTTTTAAAAAAACACCGAATACCTAGCCTCTGACTTGGTATTGGAGCTACAGTAGATAGTAGAGAATTCAGTAATTATAATGCCATCGAATGTCAGGGAGAGGTTGTGAGATTTGGAGTTGGAGATGGTATTCCCTGGCACTGGTGTGTGATTTATAACTTGCTGCTTATTAGCCTAAATGTGAATGTTATTTAATTTATGACTTTAATAAAATTCTATAGCTATGCATTATTAGAAGCTAAGAAATTTTGCACGTGTATCATTTGTATGAAATGTATTCATTTTTCAATAATTAATTGAAATGATTTCCCGATCTATATATTGTTCAACTGGTGCAGTTTCCTTCTTGTTAGCCTGTTTTATTTATAATTGTAGGGAAAATTGGAGAAAATACAGTCAAAATAAACATAATTTCCTGTTTTATTATAAATTTGCAAAACTTTAGTCTTTTCAAGACCAAAAGCTAAACAGTGAATCCAAGTCGAGGTAAACTAAACCTTCCTACAAAGGCAAAATATTGCAGATGTGAAAGTGAAAAATAAAAACAAAACATGCTAGCAAAATTCAATGTGGAGAAAGAAATAGAGTTATGTTTTGAGTCTGACATGATACCTTTTCGGAACATTAACTGCTTCTCCAGCATTTTCTGTTTTTATTTTCCTGTAATTTCTCACTCTCCTCTCTGTGACATTCAATGGCCTTTTAATTTCTGAATTCCCCGCTACTCATTGTACCTCCAGCAGCAGGTCAGAGACTAGGTATTCTTTGGCAAATAATTTGCCTATCAACTTCCCACAGCCTTTCTACTATGTTCAAGGTACAATTGAGATATCTGCTGAAATACTTTCTACTTGCTTGGCTGAGTGCAGTTCCAAGAAGTTCAACACTAACACAAAGCAGCCCATTTGACTGGCAGTCCCTACACTACCCTAAACATTCTGCCCATCCATAACCGCACTGCAGCAACTCGCCAAAGTTTCTTTGGCATTGCATTCCAAATCTACCACCTTTAATACCTAGAACAATGACAGCAGTAGTTTCATGGGAGTACTATCCCTTGCAAGGTCCCTCCGATCATCCAGCATCCTGACTTGCAGTGATATAATTGTTCTTTCTTCATTACTAAGATGAGGTGAGATTGACTGTCCTTGACAGTAAGGCAGTATTTCACAAGAGCATGCCATCAAGGAACCAAACCAGAGTCAATGGGGATCGAGAGAAACCGTCTACTGGTTGGAATCATACATTGCTACCTTCCCCCACCCTCCTCCCTGACCTATCACCTCCATCCACACCCCCATTCACCTATTGTACTCTATGCTACTTTCTCCTCAATCCCAGCATCCTCTCATTTATCTCTCCACCCTGCAGGCACTCTGCTTCTATTCCTGATGAAGGGATTTTGGCCGAAACGTCGATTTTCCTGCTCCTCGGATGCTGCCTGACCTGCTGTGTTTTTCCAGCACCACTCTAATCTAGAATCATACATTGCACTAAGGAAAATAGCTGTGATTGTTAGAGACAAATGGCCCCGGTTTCAGGATACTATTGCAGGAGATCCTCAGTGTAGAGTTCTAGGCCCAATCATTTTCATTTGCTTCATCAATGAACTTCTATCCATCCGGCATGGTGGCTCAGTGGTTAGCATTGCTGACTCACAGTGCCAGGGACCCGGGTACAATTCCCACCTCGGACATCTGTCTGTGTGGAGTTTGCACATTCTCCCAGTGTCTGCGTGGGTTTCCTCCGAGAGCTCCGGTTTCCTCCCAGTCCAAAGACATGCAGGTTAGGTGAATTGACCATGCTAAATTGCCTGTAGCGTTATGTGCATTAGTCATGTGCAAATGTAGGGGAATAGGTCTGGGTGGGTTACTCTTCAGAGGGTCGGTGTGGACTTGTTGGCCCAAAGGGTCTGTTCCCACACTGTACAGAATCTAATCTAATCATAAACTCGAAATGGGGAAGTTTGCTAATGATTGCACATTGTTCAGCACCACTCACGACTTCTCAAGATACTGAAGCAACCCATGTTCATATGTAGTGAGACCTGTACAACATTCAGGCTTGGGTTAACAACTGGCAACATTTTACTGAACAAATAACATTCGCACAAAAGGGAGGCAATGGCCATATCCAACAAGAGAAAGTCTAATCATTGCCCTGTGTCATTCATCAGCATTGCTATTGTTGAACCCTCCAATATCAATATTCTGAGAATTGCCACTGACCAGAAACTAAACGGAATTAGCCATATGTAGCAACACAGCCGGTCAGTGGCAAGGAGCTCTGCAGTGAATAAATCAGCTCGTGTCTCCCCAGTTCACCATCTACAAGAGTGTGATGGAATACCCCAACTTGCTTGGATGAGTGCCGCTCAAACAACATTAAATAAACTTGAAGTCAAAGCAAACCATTCAACTGAGACTCCACTGACAAACTTTAGCATTCACTCACTACACAGCGGCAGCAGCATATATAAATCTACAATACTCACTGCAACAATTCACCAAGTGTTCTCTAACAGCATTTCCAAACCTGCAACTTCCAACAGCAAGAAGGACAGGGGTAGCATAAGCATGGAACTCCAAGTTACCCTCCAAGCTACACACCATTCTACCTTGGAACTATATCAATCTTCCTTCATTATTGCTGGGTCAAATCCCTGGAACTCCATTCCTAACAGCACTACAAGTGTCTCTACAAAAGTGAAGATCACCAGAATCCCAGATGAACATAGGTTGCTGTCTCATTAGAGAGCTGCCTGGAAGTGAGCTTAACTTGGGGGTTACCACAGTTCCAGTAAATGGCAAGACTGAGAAGGCAGGTCTTCATAATCATCACAACTCTATTGCAAATTGAATCTGCTGTGCTGACATTACCCTGCTTTGTGAACCAACTGTCTGGCCTGTAAGAAACTACAGAAAGTTGTGTGCACACACTTCAGGAAAGCCAACCTCCCATCCATGGACACAATTTAAACCTCTCATTGCTATGGAAAGGCTGCTAACATCAAAGTCCGATCCCATCCTGGCAATTCTCTCCTACAGCCTCTTCCATCAGGTAGAAAGTACAGAAACCTGAACACATGTACCAACAGGTTCAAGAATAGCTTCTTCCTTGCAGTCATTAGATTGATAAATGGACTCCCTAACTTCAAATAATGCTGTTCTTGCCTCGTGCACATCCCTTGCGGTGTAACCTGTATGCTTCACTCTGTCCAAGTTTTCTTCACCCTATAATCTGTATATTCTTGTTTCCAATGATCTTCCTGTACTGCTCGCAAACAAAGTTCTTCACTGTACTTAGGTACACATGACAATAAAACAAATCAGTCAATCAACCAACAACCGAGGTAACCAAACTAAGGAATGCAGCAATTCAAGGAAGCAGCTCAGTACCACATTCTCCTGAACAATCATTGATGGCCAAGTCATGCCCATGTTTCATTAATGAGTAGAAGGTCCTGGAACATCCTTCTTGACAAAGTGGGTTAATTACATTACATGGAGACTTGCAGAAGTTCAGGACGATAGCATCTTCATCCCTACCTTCTCAACGGCATATTCGCTGAGCACTAATTGCTGGCTTAGCTAGCGATACACATTTTAAAATTACCTTCAAGTAAATCTGTGCTATCATTCACAACCAATTTTGATACAGGGTGACAACTAAGATGGCAGAGAGAAACTCACAATTTATAAAGTTAAAAATCAGACAACACCAGGTTATAGTCCAACAGATTTAATTGGAAGCACACTAGCTTTTGGAGCGCCGCTCCTTCATCAGGTGGTTGTGGAGGACACAATTGTACGGCACAGAATTTATTGCAAAAGTTTACAGTGTGATGTATGATTTTTAACTTTGTACACCCCAGTCGAACACCGACATCTCCAAATCATCACATTTTATATACACCCACTATAACTCTACTATTTTAGGGAGTAGCTGACAAACAGGATTACCCTTTCAAAATGTTAAGCGCTGATGCAAAAGAGTGAATGATAACCTGTGGCAAATAGTATGTGTATGCATCATTTTGACTTACATTGAGCATTTTAATTCAAATGTCTGGCAGATTTGACTATGACTCTACAGAGTATTAAATTTAACAGTTTCACAATCATCATCATGGCCTACATCAAAACAAAACATAACTGGTTTCATTGGCATTTGGTGGTCGTGAAAAGCACTGTGCAAGTCTTTTGTGCACTGGATGAGAGAGTAAGGTTAACAAAAACTGATAAGGGAACTTATAAATCAAATCAAACAAAGACCTGCATTAATGTGGCACTTTTCATGATTTCAGGATGTTACAAAGTAATTTACAATTAATGAAGTACTTCTGAAGTATAACCACTGGGTGTGACATAGGGAATGTGACAGCCAATTTGCAAACAGCCAACTGCCCAACAATGAAGTTTATAA
Source organism: Chiloscyllium plagiosum (assembly GCF_004010195.1). NCBI lineage: Eukaryota > Metazoa > Chordata > Chondrichthyes > Orectolobiformes > Hemiscylliidae > Chiloscyllium > Chiloscyllium plagiosum. The sequence continues at coordinate 90,599,175 of NC_057710.1, forward strand.
TCACCAGAAAACCTATTTTTGTGATGTTAATACAGGAACAAATATTGACCAGGACATGGGAATAACTGTCATGCTCTTCATCAGAATATTATCTTGAGATTTTACATGTCTATCTGGCAGGGTTCAGCCTCTCAATGTGGATACCTATTAGAATAGAATAGAATAGAATAAAATAGAATAGAATAAAATAGATGTATTGTAATGTGTACTCGAGTACAGAAGTACTGGAGTAGAGTGAAAAAGTTATAATATCGTTTTTATGGCACCATTTTAGATACAAAGTATCTAGGTACAGAGGGAAAAAAAAGAGGAAAAAAAAGAAATTGCATTACCTTCCAGTGATTCATATCATAAGTTAGAAATAAAATAGGATATCTAACCACTGTAAATAGAAGTGCACATTACCTGGGGAGCAAAGCTATCACTGTAGCGAGGATGCAGACCAAATAGAAGAGTGGGTCTGACATTTGTTGCTCCATGATCCAATACGGATTTGATGGATGGTTGCAGTTTATACAAGTTCCTCCAAAAGCCAGTGCAAACACAAAGTAAAGTAAAGCACTGCCTCCCATTATAACCCAATGAATCCATGTCTGAAATAAAAATAAATCATTAGAAAATTAACTGATGCTGGTATCTCTATTAAAAAAATATTAAAACCCTAAAACTTTGCAGGAGATTATTTTTAAACAATTTGTATTGGTTGTTATAGAATCAATAAATTCTTATTGTGTTTGGCAGCTCATAATGTAAGGTACGAGTTTGATCCTTTAATAAGGCATATGCCTAATGCCGACAGCACCTTCCGAAGAACAAGGGCAGCAGGCACATTCCCTTTAAGCTGTGCAATTGCACATGCACACATCAGTTCCAAGAATCTGCATATGGCATGCTGACATCTGGTTCCAGTAGATGATGCTGCACACAGGCCTCAGATGCCTGTGCAGCTAGTAAGAAGTAGTAGAGGGAATGCTGGATAGTAAATATATAGGAATACCATCTGCAAATTCAGCTCCAAACCAAACTCCATCCAAACTTGGAACTATATCGCTGTTCCTTCACAGTCACCAAGTCAATATCCCGAACCTCCCTGCACAACAGCACTGTGGATGCATCTATATGGACTGTAGCAGTTCAAGATGATGGCTCTCCATCACCTTCTTAAGGAAGGTTAGGGATTGGCAACAAATGTTGGCCTGCCAGTGATCTCTACATGCTGTGAACGAATGAAACAAATGCAAGAATGCCAAATTATAAAGGATCACAACCATGCTAACTACAAGGTGAAAAAAACTGCTGATTGGCAAAATGTCAACGCTGCCTGATGGATAAAGTAATGAAGAACTACAGGCTTTTAAACTCCTGAACAATTCAAAAAAGAAACAAGGCTTGAACATGTTCCTTTTCTTGCAGAAAATGGATCTCTGCATATTAATATATGCAGTTTTAGCAAGTGACTGTGCTCACCAATTTATTACAAATTGATAGTTAACATAGTTATTAACGTAGTTACGTTCACTTCGTTGTCTCTAAAGTGGCCCATGAATAACACATTCTTTTAGCTCAATTTGCCCCCTTTATGTTTTAAACAGCAAAGCGTTTGTTTTAAGTTATCTCAGTTAATTACACAACTATTGCTGAACATGAAATAAAAAAGCAATAGTTAATAGACAAAACAAAATTAAAATGGATAAAGGAATATTAGAAAGATCAGAATATGTTCAATATGTTATCATTTCTTGTTTATTTCTTGCTTGAAGATCATAGAATTGTATAGTACAGAAGAGGTCCTTCAGACCTCAAGTCAGCACAGCCAAATCTGTATTAAATCTGCAATAGGAGCAAGTGAGGGCTGCGGATGCTGGAGATCAGAGTTGAGAGTGTGGTGCTGGAAAAGCACAGCAGGTCAGGCAGCAACCGAGAAGCAGGAGAATCGAGGTTTCAGGCATAATTCCTTCATCAGGCACGACAAAGGGATTATGCCCGAATCGTCGATTCTCCTGCTCCTTGGATACTACCTGACCTGATGTGCTTTTCCAGCACTACACTCAACTTAAATCTGCATTAGTCCCACTTTCCAGCATTAGGCCCATTGCTTTCAATTGCCTTCCTCTTTACAAAGGAGGGAATTGAAATTTGAATTCAGTAACTGCTATTGGAAGGTTTCTCTCACAGGTGAACTGAGCAGATCAGCTCAGAACACTTCGATAACACTTCAAATTCTGGCCTTTTGGTAATTTGGCTTGGTGCAGCAGTGCTTTGCTGTTTTCCTTTTACTTTCCCTCCCTGATGAGAATCCTCTCCCTCAGACAGTCTCTCAGAGTCCTTCTTGGCATTCTGTACCGAATGGTGCCTCAACATGTGTCTCATACTGACAAAAACTTTAGATGTCTGCCACATTAACTCTGGATGAATTACTATTCTGTGAAGCAAAGTGTACGTGCTGGGTGTGCAGGTTAGGTTGATTGGCCATGTAATGCCCAGGGATGTGTAGGCTAGGTGGACTAGCCATGGTAAATGTGGGGTTATGGATATAGGGTAAGGGGCCGGGTCTAGATGGGATGGTTGGAGGGTTGATGTAGACTTGATGGGCCAAATGGTAGGCATTCCATTAAATTCTATTATTCTATTATTCTTTATGGTTGATATTGAGACAACACACGAGCCTCTTTGCCTTACTGGCTGAAGTAACTCCTCAGTGGAATAATATAATTTGCTGTGTCCGTTAATGGTGGGTTGGTCAGCACTTATTGCCTTTTCCTAGTTGCCCTTGAAAAGGCTGTGGTGGGCTACCTTCTTGAACTGCTGACCCAGAGACAGTAAAGAAATGGCAATATATTTCAAGGTAGAATGGTGAGAGGCAAATTAGTTAAGAAAAAGGTTCAGTAGCTCTAATCTGGAAGAAAATACACTTACTGGGACACAAGAATTCAGGGGATTGTGGCAATAAAGGACAGGAAGGACATAGAGAGCACAAAGGTAAGATAGAACAAGACTATCCCTGCAGACTTTGTGACCCCATTATTAGGTCAAATGAGGGTCAGAAGTCTGCACTGTCTGTGGAACAATCAACGGGTTGTGATCTTTTCCAAATTTGACAAATAATTCAGAGGGTTGTCTCTCGTTCAATTAAGGACAGTAGACAGGCATTAAAGCTTAGAGGTGGGGGGTGGGGGTTTTCCAAGAGGAGGCCTTTCAGCACTGAAGATGCAATAGGTTACCTTGACAGGTAAATTAGAGAAGACACAATCATTTTGACGCTTCCTCTCTCCAATGTTTTGGAGAATTAGAAGTTTCATTTAATTACATTTAAAATAAAAGAAACACATGCTCTTAGCAGCTAAGCCACCAGCAAAGGCAAACTGCACCTTGAACTGAAGCCAGGTACTCAGAGAGGTACTAAACCTCCTGGAGCACTGTCCCCTTGTCAGCTTCTAACAATGGACCTTAGCAGGCCTTTAAGGATCTATGTTAATTGCCCATCACACTTGGACAGGTAACTCTCATCAGTTTTTTTCTTATTTTTGGGAATATGGTTCAGTGGAGGGGTGGGAAGATAGAAGGAAACTGGCATGCCAGCGAGCTGCGCCATTTACGTGCCCACCACTACTGTATTAGCCTTTGTTAAGGCCTAGAATGCAACCCAGAAAATCGAAAATCACAATACTGTGGAACAGAATTCTGGTACTGAGACAATGGTTTTTGAGAGTTCGTGCATTTTCTATATTACCAGAAACATTTTATTCAATTGGATTTTGTTTAGGGTGTAAATGGAAGATCAGTGAAGAGAATATTGGAGAAAGTAAGTTTTCAGGTAATGAAGGCATTGCTGAAAACATGATCATGAGCAGCTTAATTCTTTTAAGAACTGCAATAAAATTTCTGCACTAAATATTAACCAGATCACAGTTATTCCGGGGACATTATGAATGATATCAGCTTGTATAAATCAGATGGTTTGGTGAAACATATACTTTGCATACAGTTAGTGGTAGGAAATTAGAATGATTAGATTAGATAACCTACAGTGTGGAAACAGGCCATTTGGCACAAGTTTAAAAATGTGTTGCTGGAAAAGCGCAGCAGGTCAGACACTGCCTGACCTGCTGCGCTTTTCCAGCAACACATTTTTAAGCTCTGATCCCCAGTATCTGCAGTCCTCACTTTCTCCCATTTGGCACAAGTCCACACCGACCCTCCGAAGAGTAAACCAGCTAGCCCCATTCCCCTATCTTATATTTACTCCTGACACCTAACACTATGAGCAATTTAGCATGGTCAATTCACCTGACCTACACATTCTTGGATCGTGGGAGGAAACCGGAACACCTGGAGGAAACCCACGCAGACACAGGGAGAATGTGCAAACTCCACACAGACAGTCACCTGAGGTGGGAATCGAACTTAGTCCCTGGCGTGTAAGGCAGCAGTAACCACTGAGCCACTGTGCCACCCAAGTATCTAACTTTCTAATGCTTTACTGAAATGTTATGAATTTGACATTATAAGTGGAACACATGGAATTACATGCAATTGAGGAACATACATGGCTCTATTACACTTACCCAAGTGTTGCCTTCTATTATTAAGTGTAAAAGAATTACACACAGTATTGCTGTGTTGATAGGTGTTCCGAATGAGTAGATATCCATATCTGAACCAAAATAAGTCTGAAAAGAAAAGGATGAATTTAAAATATAACTTGTCAGAGCCATGGTAAGAATTCATTAATTTACAGTTTTTAATTTTTAAGAAAGTCTATGAATATACAATCATAGAGGTCCTCCAGAACTGAAGAAAATTAGAAAATGAACTGTAGTTTAACCACAGTAGGAAATCCTAACTTACAGCTAAAACAAATACATCATACATTTCAGTATTCTCATGCATAACAAATTTTAGAACGTGCCTAATCCTAAACTAATTAACATATAGTAAATGTACTCCTTATTAATATTTCTTGCTCCTTATTGCATAAGTAACAGTTAGTTCAAATTGTCTCTCTCTTCTTTACAGCATTAGCACTAACAGGTATTAACAAAGAAAACACGCAGGGCTAAATTCTAACTCATTTACCGTAATTCACCATGGAGAAGATTAATTATATATAAAAACAGTTCACTACAGTTAATGCTTCATAAATTACAAACATTGAAATGTACATAACTTATCCAATATTATTTTTCTGTTCAAGTTATTTTCCAGCTTTTCTTCTCGTCTATCTTTGACTTCTCTACTCTTCTTCAGCAATAGAAAAGCTGCTGTGCCCTGGTTTACTTGAACAGTCTTCTCCCCAACTTTCTCACTTTGCTCATTTTCATTAATGTATGCATTCTATCTTACCCCCTTTGTTTCAGGCCCACAACCCATTCTTGACTCCTTCATTTATAACATATACAAGAAAAATTCAACATTTTGCAAAACAAAAAAATTGTAATATTATGCAATTACCTTAGCGATCCCCCAACCCACCTCATTGACCCTGATGAATCTCATCAATTAACTCAATCTCATTATTAAAGAAATCTCAGCTCTCTCTCGAGGCCAGCCAGCTGTGAGCCTTTTGCATCTTGCACAAACTATCTCGGAATCTTCAGCAGGAAACAGACTCATGGCCAACTTCCAGCCTAACTGAGACTTGATGGGAAGAAACACGTGATCTTACAGCTGACTGAACACAGGTCAGCACGAAAACTAAAATTTCCAGCAGCTGTATAACCAACTTGAATGTGGATAAATCAGCAGACAACAGTGAGTAACCCTTCTTATTCCTCATAGTTCCTACATAATAAAAGTACATAATTGATTAGGACCAAAAGTGCTCCATTAATATTCAATTTATCAAAATTGCTTATTTGTCCACATCTCAGAGAAAGCAGTCTATAAATTCATGTAACTGTATAAAAGAAGCTGGACCTCAGATTACAATTTTGATAGTGGCAGCAAGTACATATTAGCAGACTGGTGCCCATACTGCTCAATTTTCCTTCCCATTGCTAGGGGTTTATCACTTTTGACTAAAAAAGTAACAGAGAAAACAAAATATAATACATACGACACGCAGGGACACTTACAAAATATGGAACAAAGAAGCAAACGAGACTTTGATAAAAGGCATCCAATATACTGATCCAAAATGTTGATGATAAGTAGGCCTATAACAAATACAAAATAAAGTAGGTCACCAGAACTATTTGTCTTTGTTAATTATTAAAAAAAAACTATGAATAATATTTAGGACACCATAGTAATTCTCATCTTGATAGTCCACTTGTAAAATGATAATCAATGGAAGAATATTATTGAGCTTAGAGAAGAATGAGCTAATTTTCAATTCATACTTAAAGCTGCAACTCACTCATTGACGCCAAGGCAGTCTTCATGGCATTAGGATGCTACACTTCCAACAAAATTAGTGATTACAAACTGAATTATCAAAAGCACAAGTTAGTACATTTTTCAAACAGAATCAATTCTACTTGAATTTATTCAAGTTTATTTGCAAATATCGAGCTTGTTTGCACTGTGTCTTGGATCACAGAATGTTACAGCACGGAAAACAATTTTGGCCCAGTTTATTTGTACCAACTTCTTGAAAAAATAAATTTGAAAGAGATACTTCTTCACTTTCCCTTAAAAATGTTTATTTTCAAATGTATATTCATTTTCCGTAAGACTATTATGGATTTGGCTCCCACACCATTATTCCCAATTCTAATAATCCAAGCAGCTTTGTTATGGAAGATTTAGCCTGAAGGTGGATACTGTAATTTTGTAGTTATACAAAAGTATTTCCAATGAATTAAATCAAATTTATAAAGAGCTCAGGGCATACACCCCTGCCATCGACTTGACTTTCCTGGCACCTTAGACATCTATACTGAGTTTACTTAAATGTTCTGAGAGTATGAGTGCCTTTCCACTCTTTTTCACAGATACACAATTTAGCAGCTGGAGCCCTGCATACTAACATAATTTACTAAAACCTGTGCTCATCAGTTGTCTACATAAAATATAGTTCATCGTCGTTTGGAGATGATAGACACAGGGAGAATCAGATTGGAAAGAAACTGATATGAGTAATGGATGCAACTGCCAATGAAACTTCATATCCATGTCAGCATTCTGTAGCTGACCAATGGACTACCTTCAAAAAGGAGATAGTTTGGGCATAGTCAAATGATATTCCTTTAAAAGGAAAAAGTGGGGCAAATAAATTCAGAGCTCCCAAGATTAAAAATGAGACAGAAATTAAGGTAAGAAGAACAAGAATGCTTACGACTAGTGTTGGTTAGGAAATACAATTGAGAATCAGACTGGCTATAAGTGAAGAAAAGAGAAAAAGAGACTGACAGCTAAGGGGAGCCTACTGTCTTCTGTAGACACATAAATAGCAAAGAATGGTAAAAGGGGGAGTAAAATTGATTAGGTACCAAAACAGATTACACATAAACAGTGGCATCACCGACGCAATAAATGAATATTCTGCGTATATCCTTACGAAGAAGAAAAATGCCATCCAGGCTATGGAGAAGGAGTAAAAAATGACAAGAAGATATTGAGTAGAGTCTCTATATTTGACAAGGCCTGGATGCGGCTGAGGTGCATCCAAAAATAGTGAAGGAAGAGAGAGTGAAAATTTTGGAGGCATTGACCACAAACTTGCAGCCTTCCTTAGACTCAGGGGTGGTAACAAATGATTGGAGGATTGCAAATATTACCCTGTTGTTCTAAAAAAGATACAAACATAAGCCCTGCAATTACAGGCCAGTCAGGTTAATTTTGATGGTAGGGAAACTTCTAGAAACAAAAATTTGATATTGGATTAATAGTCACACGGATAAATCTGGGTTTATTTATAGTCACTTGGAATAAGTATAAGGAGAGTCAGAATGATTTCATAAGGGAAAATAGTGTTCAACTCACTTGCTAGAGTTTTTTTGAAGAAGCAACAGAAGGATTGATGATGGATAAAGTGTTGTGTGTCTCCTTTGAAAGTTGAAAAGTCCATGTTTTCCAAAATATTCTCATGATTGTTTTCTGTTGGCTGATGGCATTCAGATATATCACACTAAAGTTCCAGGGCAAAAGGCTCAACCTGACCAGAATATTGTCCAGTTTCAGCATCATGGCCTTAAACCTGAAAGCTGCTATTGAACACTGTCACTCATTATTATGTTTACTTTGGGAATTGCTGTTCTACAATGATTCGACTTGGTCAGAATAGAGCATTTCTGCTTCCCAACTAGCTTGACACTATTCACTAAATATGTGCCCCAGTTTTCCTCCACTGCTTTAATGATTATGACTATATGATTAGAAATAACATGTAGCACATTAAACAGCATCACTATATAGGCCACTTCTCAACAACAATTAGAGATTAAACACAAATGTTTGACAGTGATCCTCACATCCCATGAACATAAGAAATTACAAACAATCATACAAGTTACGAGACATCTTTAAATGATTAAGTGCTTGTAGTGGAGCTGAGCCTCAGAAATAAATCTAACAGATTGATCAATTCTATTCAAGATAAAGAAAGCAGAGTGTTGCATTATACTTAAATATCAATACCTCAGACTGCTGCCCACTACTGTAAAGTTCTGGAAGTTGGAGGAGAGTCTCTGCAGAAACATCCTTATCAAGGATGCCATAGATAATTGGTGGAACAGATGTGAAGATGAGGTTAAATAAAATGAGGATCCAATAGTCAATCATTGATGTACCAGAGAATCCACAGAACAATTGGTACCAGAACAAGAGATTCACATAAGCCTAGAAAAAAAGACAAATATCAACATAAATGGCAGCAAATATGGCAAGTTCTACTTTATTTTCAAAGGATCGAAACTTCTGTCATTCAATGTGGTGGCAACATCGGCCATGTCTGCAGACTGAACTGTGAACTGCAAATCTATCTATTTCGCATTTAACTCATTTCTAATTTTTTGTGTGGTTGAATTTAAATAAACAGTTAGGAACTTTAATTTAAACAGATTCAAAAATTATTATATTACACAACTACTGCTGAAAGTTACAAAATAAACATGGTACTGTGATTAGAAAAAAAATGGACCCATATAAGAATAAAATCAGTCTGCTATCATTGCAGGGCCATTACTTGCTTGAAGATTTCTCCTTCCAAAATATACAGACTGAAACATTGAAGTCAGGTTCAGCTATGGTAATGCCTTCTGTAGTTGAATACTTCAACATTGACTGTACAGATGGAGTCAATAGGTGCAGCAGACTTTGAGAGAAGGAAAGGTTTCTTGTTCCTCACTAGTTCTGTGGTCTATGGCTCCAGGGTGTATCTGGTCCATTTGCCTAGATTCTTAGCAGAACTGAAGTTAGTTTTTGAAAGTCCTTTTCTTGAGCATTCTCTGGGTAAGACGACTTCTGAAAGACAAATCTTCAGATGTGGGAAGCTAGAGAAGTGATTGCTGGGCCTCTTGCTGAGATATTTGTATCATCGATAGTCCCAGGTGAGGTGCCGGAAGACTGGAGGTTGGCAAACGTGGTGCCACTGTTTAAGAAGGGCAGTAATGACAAGCCAGGGAACTATAGACCGGTGAGCCTGACCTCAGTGGTGGGCAAGTTGTTGGAGAGAATCCTGAGGGACAGGATGTACATGTATTTGACAATAGACAATAGGTGCAGGAGTAGGCCATTCTGCCCTTCGAGCCTGCACCACCATTCAATATGATCATGGCTGATCATCCTTAATCAGTATCCTGTTCCTGCCTTATCTCCATAACCCTTGATTCCACAATCCTTGAGAGCTCTAACCAACTCTTTCTTAAATAAATCCAGAGATTGGGCCTCCACTGCCCTCTGGGGCAGAGCAATCCACACAGCCACCACTCTCTGGGTGAAAACGTTTCTCCTCATCTCTGTCCTAAATGGTCTACCCCGTACTTTTAAGCTGTGTC
>NC_057710.1:90609243-90610985 GCF_004010195.1 Chiloscyllium plagiosum
TATGAAGGCCAGCATACTATTAGCCTTTTCGCTACCTGCTGTAACTGCATGCTTACCTTAATTGACTGGTGTACAAGAACACCAAAGATCTCTTTGTACTGGCCCTTTACCTAAATTGATTCCATTTAGGTAGTAATCTGCCTTCCTATTCTTGCCACTAACGTGGATAACCATACACTTATCCACATTAAACTGCATCTGCCATGCATCTGACCACTCACCTAACCTGTCCAGGTCACCCTGTAATCTCCTAACATCCTCCTCACATTTCACCCTGCCACCCAGCTTAGTATCATCAGCAAATTTGCTAATGTTATTACTAATACCATCTTCTATATCATTAATATATATTGTAAAAAGCTGTGGTCCCAGTTCTGATCCCTGCGGTACCCCACTGGTCACTGCCTGCCATTCCGAAATTGAGCTGTTTATCACTACTCTTTGTTTCCTGTCAGCCAAACAACTTTCAATCCAAGTTAGTACTTTGCCCCAATACCATGCGCCCTAATTTTGCTCACTAACCTCCTATGTGGGACTTTATCAAAAGCTTTCTGAAAGTCCAGGTACGCTACATCTACTGGATCTCCCTCATCCATTTTCAGAGTTACTTCCTCAAAAAATTCCAGAAGATTAGTCAAGCATGATTTCCCCTTCAAAAATCCATGCTGACTCTGACCTATCCTGTTACTACTATCCAGATGTTTCGTAATTTCATCCTTTATAATAGACTCCAGCATCTTTCCTACCACTGAGATCAGACTAACTGGTCTATAATTTCCTGCTTTCTCTCTCCAACCTTTCTTAAAATGTGGTACAACATTAGCCACCCTCCAATCTGCAGGAACTGATCCCGAATCTATCGAACTCTGGAAAATAATCACCAACGCATCCACGATTTCTCGAGCCACCTCCTTCAGTACCCTGGGATGTAGACCATCAGGCCCTGGGGACTTATCAACCTTCAGACCTAACAGTCTCTCCAACACCAATTCCTGGCAAATATAAATTCGCTTAAGTTCAGGTCCTTCAGCCACTGTTACCTCAGGGAGATTGCTTGTGTCTTCCCAAGTGAACACAGATCTGAAGTACCAATTCAATTCTGCCATTTCTTTGTTCCCCGTAATATATTCCCCTGTTTCTGTCTTCAAGGGCCCAATTTTAGTCTTAATTTGGAAAGGCAAGGACTGATTTGGGATAGTCAACATGGCTTTGTGCGTGGGAAATCATGTCTCACGAACTTGATTGAGTTTTTTGAAGAAGTAACAAAGATGATTGATGAGGGCAGAGCAGGAGATGTGATCTATATGGACTTCAGTAAGGCGTTCGACAAGGTTTCCATGGGAGACTGACTAGCAAGGTTAGATCGCATGGAATAAAGGGAGAACTAGCCATTTGGATACAGAACTGGCTCAAAGGTAGAAGACAGAGGGTGGTGATGGAGGGTTGTTTTTCAGACTGGAGGCCTGTGATGAAGTGGAGTACCACTAGGATCGGTGCTGGGTCCTTTACTTTTTGTCATTTACATAAATGATTTGGGTGCGAGCATAAGAGGTACAGTTAGTAAGTTTGCAGATGACACCAAAATTGGAGGTGTAGTGGACAGCGAAGAGGGTTACCTCAGATTACAACAGGATCTGGACCAGATGGGCCAATGGGCTGAGAAGTGGCAGATGGAGTTTAATTCAGATAAATGCGAGGTGCTGCATTTTGAGAAAGCAAATCTTAGCAGGACTTATACACTT
>NC_057710.1:90611004-90623464 GCF_004010195.1 Chiloscyllium plagiosum
TGCTTTCCTTTATTGGTCAGAGTATTGAGTACAGGAGTTGGGAGGTCATGTTGTGGCTGTATAGGACACTGGTTAGGCCACTGTTGGAATATTGCGTGCAATTCTGGTCTCCTTCCTATCGAAGAGATGTTGTGAAACTTGAAAGGATTCAGAAAAGATTAACAAGAATGCTGCCAGGGTTGGAGGATTTGAGCTGTAGGGAGAGGCTGAACAGGCTGGGGCTGTTTTCCCTGGAGCGTCGGAGGCTGAGGGGTGACCTTATAGAGGTTTACAAAATTATGAGGGGCATGGATAGGATAAATAGACAAAGTCTTTTCCTTGGGATCGGGGAGTCTAGAGCTAGAGGGCATAGGTTTAGGGTGAGAGGAGAAAGATATAAAAGAGACCAGTGGGGCAACGTTTTCACGCAGAGGGTGGTACGTGTATGGAATGAGCTGCCAGATGATGTGGTGGAGGCTGATACAATTGCAACATTTAAGAGGCATTCGAATGGGTATATGAATAGGAAGGGTTTGGAGGGATATGGGCTGGGTACTGGCAGATGGGAATAGATTGGGTTGGGATATCTGGTTGGCATGGACAGGTTGGACCAAAGGGTCTGTTTCCATGCTGTACATATCTATGACTCTAAAAAGACATCTTGGAGTTTTGTCTTGACGGCTTTGTACAGATCACACTTAAAACAGCTGCAATGTTAACGTTTGATGAATTATTGCCCCAAAAGCAAATTCAGTTACGCTGAATCCCTAATGGGAGTGCTTTTACTCTCCTGATTTTCTTCAGCAAGTTTTGAATTTTCATACTTTTTGAAAGGACACCATGTTAATTGAGTTATGGATAGATCCTTTTGTAGCTGATAGTGAAGAGAATTAATGTAGATAGTCATGAGTCTCCTGACAGCCACATTTAAGCTGCTAAGCCCATTTTAGAAGTTCATGTGCCTTCTTTGTAAAATATACGAGGGTCCCCCCCAATGTACAAACAACTGGCTTACAAACACTCATACTATGATCACAATCCCATACAGGAATGTAGTTTTAAAGACCCAACCAACGAACATCTCCTGTATTTACAAATGGTTGCTTTACATTGTCCTTTATTGTGTCTGACTTACATTCAATTCAACTTGTGAATGGACTCCAGAACTGAACCTATTTGCAACCCCGGGACTGCCTGTACTATAATTACACAGTCATGAAATTTGTACTTGCATCGTAACATCAGCTTTTGAAATAGACACAAAATCACAGTGTTGGACTTTATGGAGCACCATGGTTTCTGACCCCTTGCTAAAGTATCAGATGGGGAGTCTGTTAAGCAGAAGAAAAGCTCTTAATGGTGACTGACTGCTAATCAAATTGGAAGAACATTTGCAAGGAATATGGTGGCGTAACACTAATGTCACTGGACTAGTAATCAAGCAGTCCATGCTGATACTGTGGCGACATGAATTCAAATTGCACCATGGCAGGTCAAATTTAAATTAAATTCATTATTCAGAAATTTAGTAGTCGTCTCAGTAATGGTGACTGTTAAACAATTAATTGTCTTGATAGTAAGTGCTGCGGTCAGAGTAGAATGACTGCGAATTGGTGAGAGGGGAGTTTGGGGAGGGGCGGGTGGAGCACTTTTTTCTTCCCTTTCTCTATTTTCAGCCTCAAGGTGAACAGGTGTTGAAAAGCTGCACAAAGGCAAAGAGTTTGAAAATGTTCAACAGTGGCATCGTGGCTGAAACATAATGCTCATCAAGTGGGATTGGGAGATGGCATGAAACAAGTGGCAGCCTTTGTAATAAGGCTAGGTTTTTCTAATGTTTATCTTTTAAAGTAAAAATTGTTCTTTAGTTTAGCTTAAGAGTGTTTAAAGTAAAAGAGATAAGTTAAGGCTCCTGGTTTATATTTACTCATCTTTACTAGGGGTAGCATATATACTATAGTCATTTAGTATAGAGAGGTTGGTACAGATTTGATGAATGGAAAGGCTTCTTCTGCACTGTATGACTCTACCAGTCTAAATGGAAAGACAGTAATTTAAGGGTTAGTCAAAGGCAGCTGAACGAGCTGAAAGCTATTTCTATATGGTATGGAGAAGCAGAGATATTTTCACTGTTCTGGGTGACCATGTATACAAGGAGTTGTTACTAGATGTAGCAACTGGGAATCCCTCATTTCAGGTCTGCGGTAGCAAATAGAATCACTGTGGAGTATCCACAAGGTTGAATAGCATGCACAGCAATATGGTCAGACTGTGGACAAAGACTTTACAGGCAGAAAGAGATTCGTGACTGCCAGACAGAGTAGAAGTACTAGGCAAATGGACCAGATATACCCTGGAGCCATAGAACATAGAACATTACAGCGCAGTACAGGCCCTTTGGCCCTCGATGTTGCACCAACCTGTGGAACCAATCTGAAGTCTATTTATCCTACACTATGCTATTTTCATCCATATGTTTATCCGATTAGAAGCCATCTCACTCTCAGATTTCAGTTTTGGACATTTAGGAAGGAGATGGCTTCTCAGGTGAAGGCCCTGAGAGACAATTTCGTGGCATTGGGAAAGCAAAAGTGGTAGAAGATTCTATTGTAAGGAAAAAAAATGTTTCTGCAGCCATAGATGTGACAACAAGATGGTATGTTTCCTCTCTGGTGTCAGAGTCAAGGAAAACCATTTTTTAAGAAAAGGAGAATTGTGAAGGTGCAAGGAGAACAACCAGAGATCATGATCTATGTTGGTACAAGCAACATGACTAAGAAGAGGAGTGGTGTCCTGAAAGCTCTCATGTTCTATTTAGGCGAATGGGCTGATACTCAAGTCCCATTTTTTCAGGAATCATCACAAAAGTTAAAGAGTTAATCAAATTACCCAGAGGCCCCAAGCTTCCTGTTTGATGAACTCAGGTAAAAAAAGAAACTATTGACCAGACTTCTGTACTTAACAAGAAACTACTATTTATTAGCAATAAATCAGCTCTAAGCACAGACAATTATCAACTTGTAACTGTGACTTGTAAATCTAACCCTACGTAAACCCGTACAGACAAATGCAGACACACAGTTGGGGTAAGCATTTCTTACATCATGTCTTTGTTTGGGAAGCTGACTCATTTGACCCTGCCGTTGAGTAGGGGCCCACTATGTGGAAAGAATGTGATATTTTTTCTGGGCAAACGACATTGTGGCAGATGAAAAGCTATGAGCAATTTCCTGTCAGCCTGTGGAGCCAGAGCTTTTCTGTTATTAGGAGATTAGCTTTCCTTGAAGCACGAAATACTAAAACCTTCCCAAGAATTGAGATATCGTTAAGCAAAATTACGACTCCAAGCTTCCTCTAATTCTGAGATGCTATCCTTTTTACTTGGCAATTCAAGAACCAGTGGAATCCATAAACTGAACTTTTGACTAGGTTTGGGTAAACCCTTAATGAGATGCTTAGACACCATTTGGTACGTGGAGTTAATGACATAATTATGCAAAAATGCCTACTAGCTGAAGCCCAACTAGATTTCAAACAGGCCGAATAACTGGGCTTACCATTGGAAAAAGTGGCAAGTGGATCATGTAAGTTGTAGGGCATTCCGATAAAAGTGGACACCCTTGTCAGTATGACTGAGCTTGGGGAGCATGCAATTGCACAGCCACACTCATGACGTATCTTGATCACAGACTCTAGGTTGACCCACAGCAAAACTCCAAAACAAAGCCAAGCCTTGGCCAAATGGCTAAAATCTTCTTCAGGATCCCGATTGGAATGGGGACTTGAGACAGCTAAAAAGTCCTACCCAACCTAAATTGAGTAAGATAACTCATAAGCTAATATCCAGGAAGGTAAACAGCAAATTCATATCCTGGAAAGTCCACCTACATCTGATTTGCAAGTTAAATTGCTTAGCAACATCAGAATCAGAATCAATCAAAATAAATATCTGGTTAAGTGGTAATCTGGTGCTAATGGATGTTGATGCCAGCACGGCTGAATTAGTGATTGCAGAAATGGTTTTTAACAAAATTCACAACAGACCCCAGCCCTTCGGTGCATGCAAGACCTCGGGCCAGGCTGAGAATCTATACTGGGGATACTTTACAGATTAACAGTACAACTTCAGTTTGGATTTCTTATGAAAAGCAGCTGGTTCAGTTTACCAGTGATTGTAGTAAAAGGCTCAGACCAAGCTAGATGGAAAGACATTGGTTGTGAGAGATTGATGTAAACTGGCCAATGAGGAAATGGCTGTCTGAGTGAAGTCCCAATTAAATACCCTAAAGTCTTTCAGGTAGGTCCATGGACTCAGAGAAGCCAAGGCCACCTTGCATATTGACCACAAAGCAATTCCACGATTCTGCAAGGCTTGCCAGTGCCATTTGCCTTATGAGCAAAGGTAAAGACAGAAATCAGAAGGCTGGAGAGTGAAGCAATTATCAAACTGTTCCAATTTGCAGAATGGACAACACCAGTCATACTACTTTTGATGCCTAACAGGTCAGTTTGCTTTTCACGGCTGGAAAAATACCCAATCCTTTGGATAGGGGACTTACGTGCAAAATTGGCAAGGGGCTGTCCCTCACAAAGCTGGACATGAGCCACGCCTACTTGCAATTGTGTTATGATGAGGATTCCCAAATGTATGCTACAATTAATCCCCATAAGGGCTTGTACCTATGTACAAGACTGCCATCTGAGGTATTGTCAGCTGTTCAATTTTTTGGCAGATGATGGAGAACATCTTGCAAGGTCTACCTCAGGTCATCATTTACCTAGATGACAATCTAGTAACAGGGAAAACTAGTAAGGAACACTTAGAAAATTTGGACATAATCCTAATGTGTTTTTCCAAAGTGGGCATATGCCTAAGAAGGGAAAAATGTGTTCTAGGCCCCTGCAAGTGACCTACTTGGAACACAGAATTGACAAGACTAGGTTACAACTATTGGAAGGCAAAGTGAGGGTGATCAAAGGTGCTCTGGCCCCCACCTTCATCCAGGTGCTTAGGTCATTTCTTGGGCTGGTAAATTATTATGGGATGTTCACACATAACCTGGCCTCTACCCTGGCACTTTTGTCTCAACTCCTAAAAAAACAGTCAGCCTTGGAGATGGTCAGGTAGGCAAGCCTTAGCTTTCAGTCAAGTAAAGAAACAGTTATCATCCTCTAAGGTGTTGAAAACTATGATCCCAAGAAAGATCTGATATTGATATGTGACGCCTCCCTGTACGTCACTAAAGTAATATTAGTAGGTGGTCCAATGGAGAGGAACATCCAATAGCATATGCATCCAGGACTTTGGCTAATGCAGATCATAAATGTAGTGAGAGAAAGGAGGATTGGTGGTCATACCTGCCACAAAGTTCCACCAATACCTTTATGGATAAAAATTTGTGACAATCATGGATCACAACCCTTACTTGATCTGCTTAAAGAAGACAAGGCAGTGATACTCGTAACTTAGAACCCACTGCTGAATGTGGTCCTAATATTAAGTACTTTTAATTATAAGTTATAACACCATCCAGTAGGCTGTGTAGCTAATATGGATGCATTGAGTTGCCTCCCAATGGCAGATGCACCATCAGTGGTACCTCTATGGAAGAATCTGTAGTGGTATTAAATTTTATGGACACACTTCTAGTCACAGCTGACAATATTAGACATTCTACGCAGAAAAATCTAGTCCTTTCAAAACTGAAACAACTGGTGGCATTGGGGGAAATCAAAGGGCGGTCATAACTAGAACTGAAAACCTTTTGAACCCAAGAGATATCAGCTCATGGCAAAGGATGGCATATTGATATGGGGAGCAAAGTGATTGTCCTGAGCAAAGGTCACCATCAAATACCGGCTGAACTCCACTAGGGCCATCCGGGATGCTCCAATGAAGAGGTTGATGAGAAGTTATGCCTCATGCATGCCTGGATGCAGACATAGCCATGTTGGTGGGGCAATGCGTAGAGTGCCAACAACAATAAAACTTCGTGCCAGCAGATCCCCCACATCTACGGGAATGGTCGGGTAAACCTTGAACTTGGTTGCAAATCAATTATTCAGGTCCTTTCGATGAGATTATTGCTCTTTGTTCATTGCTTGATTCACAATAAAGTGGATGAATTAATAGCACAAATAGTTGAAAACAGGTATGACATGATTGCAATGATGGGGCTTTACAAGGTAGATACCAAGTGGTTTTTTCGCCTTGTGGTACAGTGGTTCCCTTTAATTTTGTTCTGGCTGCACAAGCCTCCAACGTTTGTACGCAACAGCGACTTCTGGAGCTGGAAGCCAATGCTACAATCGCTGTGTTGGTGTCGAAAGCAAGCATACAGGTGTATTAAACAGTTAGGAAGGAAAATAGTATATTGACCTTCACTGCAAGAGGGTTTGACTACTGGGATTTAGGATGTCTTACTGAAGCTGTACAGGATCTTGGTGAGATGTGTTATATGCAGTTTGGACCTCCTTACCTAAGAAAAGATAGGCTTGCCACTGAGGGAGTGCAGTGAAGATTCACCAGACTGATTCTTGAGATGGCAGGTTTGTTGTATGAGGAGAGATTTGGTCAGGGTTTGTACTCGTTGAAATTTACAAGAAAAATGGGGTGGGGACAGCTCTTTGAAATATAAAATCCGGACAGGACCAAATAGACTGTTCCCATGGTAGATCATTTCAGACTAAGATGAGGAAATTTTTTTTCACTTGGTGGTGAAATTGTGGAATTCTCAACCCCAGATGGCTATGGAGGGCAAATCACTGAATAGGTTTAAGAAATAAATAGATTTCTAGAAGTTGAAGTGGTAAAGTCCTTTTTGTGGAGGGGGGTTGGGTATGGCATTGAGATGGAGAATTAGATATGATCATGTTGAACGGTAGAACAAGCTTGACTGACTGAACATCCTTCTCTTCCCCTTATTTCTTATGTTTCTATGTTCATTAATATCCGTTTAGAAAGGAGTTCTGCTGTCCAAGCCCAATTTGGTCTATATGTGGTTTCAGATTCACGATAATGTGGTGGACTCCTAAATGATCTCTGAAGAGGCCAATCAGTTCAAGGACAATTCAGGATGGACAGTAAATTTGCAGCCTTACCAGCAATGCCTTGATTTAATAAACAAAGAACAGCAAATTCAAACTCAGAGAGAGTAAAAGTGGAAGGGGCCCCCCCACCCAGCCACTATGCTTCTCACTATTTCACAGTTCAGCACCTCTGGGGAGGTCTCAGAGAGATAGATAGAAGATGCACCTCACTGCTGGTAAAGTTGAGGGGAAAGGTTGGGCGGCGCAAGCAGGCGGTCCTCTGTATTTTAAATTAGATGATTAGATTCTCTACAGTATGGAAACAGGCCCTTCGACCCAACCAGTCCACATGGACCCTCTGAAGAGTAACCCATTCAGACCCATTTCCCTCTGACTAATGCACCTAACGCTATGGGCAATTTAGTATGGTTAATTCACCTGACCTGCACATCTTTGGACTGTGGGAGGAAACTGGAGCACCCGGAGTAAATGTACAAACAGGGAGAATGTACAGGGAGAATGTAAAAACTCCACACAGACAATCGTCCAAAGCTGGAATCGAATCTGGGATCCTGGTGCTGTGAGGCAACAGTGCTAACCACTGAGCCACCATGCCGCCCTTTGTATGATCTCATCTCCCATCCTTAACCTGCTGAGAGAAGTTTAAAACCAGTATACAAATTCTTGCTGTGAAATGTACTATTTTTCTCAGCAATTGCAAACCACAGGTTCCTTAAAAGCACGTTAATTGAGAGAAGATTATTAAATTCAATCCAAAACACAACTTCAATTGATATGTTCTTGGAAAAATAGTTTAAATAACAACACAAGACACAAAGCAAATCAATCATTTCAAAATGATCTGCAAAGAACTATAAATATGTATGGTTGCTGAGAGTATACATTGAAGCAAGGATAAAAGTAAAATATGCTGTGGCAAAATTGAAAATTATGGAAATTTCCTAATCAACCTAACACAAAGTTATGAATAGAGAGGTGATGTTTGTACAATAGGGCATAAACTGAAAGAGTATCAAACCAAGTCCATATCCACCAAGATGTAATACCTGGTGACGATATCAGGAACGTTTCCAGCTTCCATCCTGTACATTACTAGCATATCCAGTTTCAGAATGAATGTAATAAAATTTCAAATTAAAGGCTGTACTCTAAATCTGTTTTCTATCCAGTTTCATGAAAAAGTCAAACTTGCCAGTATTTTGGCAGCTCAGCCAATAACACTTACCACATTCTTGTAGAAGAAATAAAGGATCATATTGGCAAGTCGGGTGTAGCACCAGTGCCCGTGGACCAGCAGCAATTTCTTTAAATGCTTAAATCGAGAAATTGCAAAGTCACTGGACATTACTGCCTGCAAAACAACACACAATGAAAGCATTTCTGATCAGTCAATAATCACAGGAAAAATGCCCTGTATTGTGATGACCCACTTACTTTTGTGGCAGAAAGCCTACATTTTGTTTTGAAGTGGTGGTTACTTTAAAAACTAAGATCTGATTTCAAATTATAAAGAAGCAACCAGCTTCCAATAAATCACCATACAACAAACCTTGTTCGGGAGAGAATAGGCAAAAGGGATCAATGGGTTAATTAATTATCAGCTGAGTTGGCTCTTGTCAGGAATAATTCTTTGTCCGTATGGTTAGTTTAAGGCTTCAGAGTAAGTGGGGTGCAGAGAAAATAAACATCTCTCTCAAACAGAGAGAGCTGTGTGCTGGGCAGAAGAGTTTAAAATCTTTAACTGAAGGATTGCAAAGAATAAGTTGAGCTTTTGCGATTGCCCAAGTCATGTGACTGTGTGAGAGTGAAGGAGAGAGAGAAAAAAAGGCGTTTTAGACATAAAACTCCAAAGTTAAAAATGATAAAAATCTAACTAGATTCCAACCAGGGTGACAGCACTTAAGATACTAGAAACACCTAAACTGGAGTATCCTGAATGGAACATTTATAATTGCAGGACTGCTGTAACACATTTGAAGTAACAATGCTCCCAGAAGTAAATAGCCTAAGAAATAGCAACTTTTATACAAATTATTAAAACATGAAAACCAAGTGGTAATTGTTAAGGTTTGACTTCAGCTTATTGAGAGAGGAATTTGTTAAATTTAAAGAAAAATGGTGTGAGGATGTTCAGTTGAGATTACATTAACTGAGTTCATTGCATATTTAACATATTTAATCTAACTATTTAAGATTGAATGCAATTAGTTATTGTGAAGTAAAATTATTTCAAGTTAAACCCCCTGAGCTTAGTGATTTCAGCCTTTTTAAGAATATCTGGTTTCTACTGAGATCATAACTATACATATTCTTGTCACGTTTCCTTGACTAAGACCTATACAGGTAACAAAATACAGGGAGTGGGTCAAAATATGAAACTTATTTTGACCAAAGTTAGTTGTGCTGAGAGGCATTCACCTTCTATTATTTTGTATGGAAGGCAAAATGTATAGGCAGAGGTTTGTTCATGCAACCTTAAGTCAGCCTTTATGTGGTTCACCAATAACTGGCAAGATTTGCATATTACTGCCATTTGCTAATGGTATGAAAGTTATTAGGATTAAAACGATAATCCAAATAATGCAAATGTAACAAAATCATTTTTGCATTGATTTTGTAATTTTATTGTGCAAACATGCAAATATTTAAGAAAGGTTATCATTTTGTTAAATTATTTTTAAAGTTTATGGACAAGCTAAAATGAATTGCAATGGTTCTGAAATGGCTAAGTGTGTGGTCCTTGTGTGTTTTTTTAAAATCATTCATGCAATGTGGGTGCTGCAGGCTAGGCCAACATTTGTCCACACCCTGAAGGAGGTGTTAAATTGCCTTCTCAATCCTTGAAGTGTAGGTAAATTCACAGCTGTTAGGAAGGCACTTCCAGAATTTTGACTGTGTACCAATGAAGGATTGGTGATACTGTTTCAAGCCAGAATAGCATGTGGCTTAGAGAGTAACTTGCAGGTGGTGGTATCCTCATGCATTTGCGGTTTTGTTTTGTCCTTTTGCCACAGGTTTGGAAGACATTGTAAGAGATGGTTAATGAGACGAGTTACTACAGTGCACCTTATAAACGGTACATACTGCTGCTACCGTGTGCTGCTGGTCAAGACAGTGAACACTGAAGGTGATGGATGGTACCAAGCATCTTAAGGGATATGTTGGAGCTGTAGTCATCCAGGCAAGTTGATAGTGCTTTGCAACGTGACACAGTTACACTCTTTAGAAAACACATACTTAAGAGTACAATTAAAACCAGCATTAAGTGAAAACTGTGAAATATCCTTGGAGTACATGTTGTATATTTACTTTCAAATGTATAGAGATATACATTATTAGAGCTTTACCTGCATCCCTTCCTGACCAGAAATTCCTATTCCTACATCAGCCACCTGTATCATACTGACATCATTGGCACCATCACCTGCACCAAAAATCAAGACAAATTTTTAAATTAAAACAAGGATGAAAAATGACTAGTTTAAGAAGCACTAAACACAAGTTATTTGACTCAAAAGAAGCAGCTATGTTTGTCATGACCAAATACAATAATCCAAAACAAAGATATCCTTTAACACATTTTATTCTGTAAATAATTTCTCATTTAGTCATTTTATTTTCCAAAAACAGCACTCTGGTGTAGGAGATTAAAAGAGACTAACTTGCTCATTGGCCTATGTATTGCACAAGGTGGAACAATGCTATTCAAAGCAGATCAGTTAGAATTTGATCTATTCTTGATAATGGGACACTGAAGTTAGGGAGATGGGAACTTAGCCAAGGTAAGGTCATTCAGAGAACTGTCAGTGTTGATGGATAGATTTCAGCATGAGTCCTTGCCTTGATGAGTAAGGGAGGGAAAATACGGTGGGCACAAACAATGTTCAGCTCAATTCTGAGGAAGGGTCATCGGGCTTGAAATGTTAACTCTGATTTCTCTTCACAGATGCTGCCAGACCTTCTGAGCATTTGCAGAAACTTCTGTGTCTGTTGCTAACGTTAAGCTCAAGTTGGGGTAGTAGGAAGCTTGATACACAAAGTAAATCTAAAGTCTTCAAAACAAAAATAACAGGTTTGAGATGTTCAGATTTTCTGCTGTTGGAATTCACCTCACAGACATATTTGTATAGTTAATGAGGGTTAAAATTTGCAAATTGTATATAAGTTTATTGTATGAAAAATGTTCAATTGGCAGATATTGTGACATCGCTTTGCGAGAAAAAGATTAAGCTGGGATTGGGAAGAAACCAATATTCAGTGTCCCATAGCATCTGTTTCAATATTCAATGCATAATAGTTCTCAATATTGACTAATAAAAAAAATTTTCTTCATGTCATCATCTGTTTCTTTTGTGAATCCCCTCTCCTTCCTTTTCTAGATCATTCCAACAATAGTTTTGTAATAATGGTCTAGATCTCTCACGAAATTAAACACCACTATCAATTCTCCTCTCATATTACAGAACATGCCCATCATCTCCAATGTAATCACGAGTCTGAAGCTACTCATTCTTGAAATCATTGTTCCAAGTCTTTTCTGCACCCCTCTAATGCCTTCACATTCATCCTAAAGTGTGAAATCCAAAATTGAACATAATAACTTTGTCAAAGTAGAACAATTGTTTTATTTGAGCCCCTTATCCAAGGAAGGATATTGTGCATGGAAGGTAGTCCAGAGAAGGTTCATAAAGCTGAACCCAGATATGCAGGGACTATCCCATGAGGAAAGGTTGAGTAGATTGGGCCTATATTCATTAGAATACACAAAAATGACAGGTAATCTTCTAGATACATACAAAATTCTTGAGGACTTGACAGGGTAGGATGCAGAAAACTTGTTTCCCCTTGTGGGACAGTTTAGGTCCAGAGGGCATAATCTAAGAACTACGGTTTGCACTTTTAAGACAGAGTTAAGGAGGAATTTCTTCGCTCAGATCAGTGAATTTGTGGAATTATTTACCACAAAGGACTGTCAATGCTGGATCATTAATTGTAGTCAGGGCTGATATAGACAGATTTTTAATAAATAAGGGAATCACACGTAGTAGAGGAAAAGCAGGAAAGTGTGGTTGAGGATACTGAGACTGTTGTGGTTCTGTTCGCCGAGCTGGAAGTTTTTGTTGCAAACATTTCGTCCCCTGGCTAGGCGACATCATCAGTGCTTGGGAGCCTCCTGCGAAGTGCTTCTTTGATGTTTCCTCCGATGTTTATAGTGGTTTGTCCCTGCCGCTTCCGGTTGTCAGTTTCAGCTGTCCGCTGTAGTGGTTGGTATATTGAGTCCAGGTCGATGTGTTTGTTGATGGAGTTTGTGGCTGAATGCCATGCCTCTAGGAATTCCCTGGCTGTTCTCTGTCTGGCTTGCCCTATGATAGTAGTGTTGTCCCAGTCGAATTCATGTTGCTTGTTGTCTGCGTGTGTGGCTACTAAGGATAGC
>NC_057710.1:90623901-90663169 GCF_004010195.1 Chiloscyllium plagiosum
TTGATGATCCGGTGTGTTTTTTTCTATTTCTGTGTTTTTAATGATTACAAACGTGTCATCGACATATCTGACCCAGAGTTTGTGTTGAATTTGTGGTAGGACTGTTTGTTCTAACCTTTGCATAACTGCCTCTGCTATGAGTCCCGCGATTGGTGATCCCATGGGTGTTCCGTTGATTTGTTCGTATATCTGGTTGTTGAATGTGAAGTGTGTTGTGAGGCACAAGTCCAGTAGTTTGAGTATGCCGTCTTTGTTGATAGGTTCAGCGTCCTGGTTTCTTCTTTGTCTATGTGTATATTTCTGATGATGTCCAAGAATTCCTGTGTTGATTGTATAGAGTGTTTGGATCCACTGACCAGGTGTTTCCGTTTCTGTTGTAGTTCTTTGGCCAGTTTGTATGATGGTGTCCCTGGCAGTGATACTATGGGTCTGTGTGGGATGTCTGGTTTGTGTACTTTAGGTAATCCATAGAATCTGGGGGTGTTGTTGCTTTCCGGTTTCATTCTTTGTAGGTCAGCTCTGGTTATCTGTCCGTTTTTTTGTAGATTCCTTTGTGTGTTATTTATCCTATTGGTGAGTTGTGGTGTGGGGTCAAATTCCTTCATTTGGTAGGTGTTGATATCTGCAAGTAGTTGTTGTGCTTTTTGGATGTAATCAGATTTATCTAGGATGACCATCATTCTGCCTTTATCTGCTGGTAAAGATCTCATTGAATGGCATAGCAGACGCAAAGGGCTGAAAACTATGGTCACCATAGTTTTCTGTTGTACTCTGTTATTCTATTTATAACCTAGAACACGACATTCATTTATAATCACACATTCTCAAACTGCCCTACTATACTGAACAATTTGTGCACCTGTACGCCCTTTAGCATTATAGCCTTTTCTACAGTGACTGCCAAACATTCTTGCACTGAACACATGTAAATCAAGGCAGGGATTAGGTTTTACAAAAACCCAAAAGAACTATGGGTGCTGCAAATCAGGTACAAAAACAAGTTTCTGGAAAAAATCAGCAGGTCTGACAGCAGCTATGGAGAGAAAGCACAATTAACATTTTGGTTCCAATGACCCTTCCTCAGAACAGATGGTTGGGGGTAAGGGAAGAGCTCAACAACTCAATTCACAGGGTCATTTGAATCAAATAGATGACCACAGCATTCTCAAAGTGGTTCCATGTTTGGTGAGTTGGCTTTTGGCATGAGACCAACAAATTACCCACATCTGAGATACAAGAATGTCTGTGAAGACAACCTCAAGTTGCCTGGGATTGGAATTGATGGAGGGGAAGGACTTGCGGTTGGCCAAATGCCTGGAGACAAACAGTTAGAGGGGGCATAGAAATAGTAGAGAATAAAATAAGTGACCGGATGGTGGAAAAGAGAGCCCACCGAAAACTAAAAAAAAAACTCCCTTAGCCCAAGGTACTCCCTTCATGAGTCAGCCTCCAACCCATAAAGGTGACATTCAACCGAGAAGTGAGAGATTGTGCCCATGGTGTCTATCATTACCCAAGGAAGATGGATGCCAGTGTTGTATTGTTGTGTTATATCTTTGCCTACCAATTTATGATTCTAATTTCCCTGTGAAAGATCTGATGAAATGTCAATGAACTGAAACAAAAAGGTTGGGAGTAGACTGGGAGAAAACTGCTTGTAGCTCCTTCTTTGTCTTCAATCTTCAAGCTCTATTCTCAGCAGGGGGGGAATATCTTAAAAACCAAAAGACATAATTCTGAAGGCAACATCAAAATTACACATATAAACAAAACAGTAATCAAAGCTACAAATTTACACCTATGACTTTTTATCTGCAATGAAAACATGTACACTCTCAGGAAAATAAAAATATCTGTGCTGGACAGAGGTTTGCTTAGATGATTAACTAACAACACGAGACTATAAACAAAATGAAAGTAGGTTTCAAATGGAAAACACAAGAACCAAAAAGCTCCAGCTGCTGGAAATCAGAAACAAAATCAGAAGTTGCTGGAAAAACTCAGCAGGTCTGGCAGAATCCTTGGAGAAAATGCTGAGTTTATATTTGGGTTCAATGGTCACAGGACCTGAAATGTTAACATGACCCATTTTTAGAACCAAGGGGTCACTGGAGCCAAGCATAAACTGTTTTTTTCTCCAAGGATGCTGCCAGACCTGCTGAGTTTTTTCTAGCAATTTCTGATTTTGTTCCAGGTTTCAAATGGATTCACTGCAATGACATTGGTATCAAAAATCTGAGCAGAGCCAATCAAATTTGGAGTGTCTCATTTTGTAATTCCTTAATATCTGATCTACAGGACAAATAGGTCTCCATTAAGGAGCCCTGTGAAGTGCAAACATAGAGCATTCCAGACAGTCAAATTTACAATATGTGGCCAAGGTTTCCTTCAAAACACGTTCTTGATTTTACTGAAAAACAGATATATATTAGTCAAAAACTACCTTTTCCGTTAAGGTGATGTTAATTTCACTCAAAAACCAGGAAGGCTGGAATTACTCAAAAGGTCATGGCAGAATCTGAGGAGAGAGACTTGTGACTGGGAAAGGTTAAGATAGGCAATGTGTTTTGAGTTCTGGAACACACTACTTGAACGTACTGACAGGTTAAATTGAGGCATTCAAAAGGTTATTGGATCATTATTTAAATTAAAACAATATGCAGAGTTACATGGTTAAAGGAAGGAAATTGGCACTAGGTCTAAATGCTCAGGGAGATAGTGCAGGTACGATGGACTGAATAGTCTCCTTCTGCACTGTCACAATTGAGATTCTGTGAGCAAGATGTAATTGGGATAAGGCCAAAAGGAAAGTCAGTGATACAGTGAATATGAGGAGAAACTGAATGTCTTTTTATAGGGTCAAAGGGAATGATGATGGGGCAAGAACAAAGAAACAAAAGATGCTCCTAAAATAATAAAACAAGGAACAAAGTGGACCATAGATTATGATTTAGATTAGATTACATTAGATTACATTACAGTGTGGAAACAGGCCCTTCGGCCCAACAAGTCCACACCGACCCACTGAAGTGTAACCCACCCATACCCCTACATTTACCCCTTTCCTAACACTATGGGCAATTTAGCATGTAAACTCCACACGTGTAAACTCCACACAGTCAGTCGCCTGAGGCGGGAATTGAACCCGGGTCTCTGGCGCTGTGAGGCAGCAGTGCTAACCACTGTGCCGCCACATGATCTGAAATTTTTGAATACAATGTTGAGTCCTTGAACTTCTGAAGTGTCTAATTGAAAGAAGAGGAGCTGTTTCTCAAGCTTACATTGAGCTGCCCTTAAACAGCGTAGTAGGTCAAGGTCAGAAATGTCAATGTGAGAGCAAGGTGGTGAATTAAAATAATCAGCCACCAGAAAGCTGGGTCAAATTTGCAGAACATAAAGGTGTAATCCAATCTGGGTTTAGTCTTGCCAATATTGAGATGATGTTATGAACAACAAGTAAAGTTGACTAAGTGGGAAAAAGCATTACATAAATCATTGCTTTGTCTCGAGGTGTTTGGTTTTTTTTTGACAATGAGGAAGAGGAGAAAAAAGGGTGCAACTCTTATTGTTTATGTATACATGTTCCAAGCTGAAAGATCGCAGGTAAAATGTTAACTTTAATTGTTTGCAATTATGGTGCCATAACCTTCTGTGTATTTCCAATATTTTGTGTTTTTATTTCAGATCAGCATCATAATATACATAGAATTTTGATTACTTTCACCCACTTTGTTGTGCAGTAACAAAAATTACATGTACAATAGGCTAGGAGATCATTACGTGCCATTTTTGCAGCCCTGTTTCCATTAGTTGGGCTTGTTTTAAAATTAACACTCTTCATTTTTCACACAAAATAGGTAGCATATTGCTATACCAACAGTTACAAATGGCATATCAACAGTTTACATATGGAACCTACTGCCACAGCAGTGATTGAGATAACTAGCAAAGATGCACTTAAGATGAAACTAGGTACACGAGAAAAAAATGAACAGAAAGATATGTGGATGATGGATGCATGGAAGCATGAGTGAAGTATAACCATCAACACTAACCAGCAGGATAGTATTATCTATTTTAAGTAAATACAAAGTTACTGTGTATACCGATGTTTATACTAATATACTATTTAAAATTAATTATAAATTTTCTACAGAGGGAGCAGTGAGAGGAGAAAAGTGTGATTCTTTCCCCAATCCCAGTTGTGAAGTGCCTGTTGCCATGATTTAGAGATATTAGAGTGCAGGAGTTTTTCACTTGATACATCACTCTTACATCCTGCTATAGTACACACAGTACACTTATCATTTAAATATATCTTAGGACAATTCCTACAAATAGTTACGCAACAAAGATTATGCAGGAGAATTCCATTATACTAATTTACCTATGGCTAGAGTCATGACTTTCAGCTTAGTGCGCACTAGATGGACAATCTCGCTCTTCTGCAATGGTGTTGATCTGCAGCATATAACAGCACGGCATCGTTGAGTAAGTTCCAGAAACCTGTCTTGCAGACTTTCATGTAGCACAAATTCTAAAGTTTTTCCATCAATAACCAAACCAATATGAGGTTTGGTCTCACAAGCTGAAGAGGCAGGATGGCCATTGACATCAGAAATGTTCCTTTCAGCAGTGGCCTTCTCTATGATTTCTGCCATAATTTTATTAATCATGTCTTCACAAACTTCCTGTAACAAGAGAAACAGATGAGTATCAGACTCCTAGAAATTTTCAAACAGAAGATTGGGGCAGGACATTACACAGGAGTTTCACTCAAAATCAAGGAAGACATTTTGTTCGGAGATGAAAAGCAGAAAAAAAGTGCTTGTAGAAAAAGATTTGCAAAATCATCTGAAGTCATTTGATTGTCAGTTGATATAATCAAGCATTAATATTAGTTGCGTAGGTCGAGGTTCAACGAAGAATAAAAGATGTTGGCTAAATATACTTATCTGAAGTTCTCTTGCATTAACTGTGGGTACTTGAATGACTAACTTATAGTTCACTGTTGTACAATGTAGAAGACATTAGGGCCACCCTGCTCCATATCTCATTACAGTTTTGAATTCAGCTCTGTGTCCATGTCTGCATCAAGTGTTGGGCAAGGGTGATTTTTCTTGACACCAAGACATCATTTGACTGCTTGTGGCATTAATGAATCCTAGTGAATTCAAGGCAATGGAAATCAAGGGGCAAAGTATATACAGGTCAGACTGATGGGTCAGCATAAAGGAAGATGATTGTGAGAAGCTAATTATCTAAGTCCAGGGCAATGCTGCTGGAGTTGCTCAGTATAGCAACCATCTTCAGCAGTTTCAACAGTTTCTTTTCATCAGACAGGTCAGAATTTAAAATGTTTGCCAATGAATGGAATATTCAGTATGATTCGCAACTCCTTACATACTGAGGCAGTCCTTGCCTGCGTGCAAAAAATACCTAGAAAACATTCAGGTTGGGCTGATATATAGTAAGCGAGATTTGCATGGCACAAGTGGAGATAATGACTATCTCCAGCACACCCCCTCTTCACATTCAATGGTTTTATCATTCTTAACTTTACCACTGTGAACCTCAAGGGAGTTACCATTGACCAAAGCTTTAATGAGATCAGCTATACTAATATTGTTACTAAAAGAACAGGTCAGAGGCTGGAAACTTTGAGTAGTCAGGAAATGAATTACTTGTTGCAAAGCCTGTCCACCATCTACCAAGCGGAAGTTATGAGTGTGACTTGCCTGAATGAGTGCAGCTCTACCAACACTCGAGAGACTTGACACCATGGATGACAAAGCAGCCACTTGATTAACATCCCATAAACCACTTTAACCATGCACTCCCTCTACCACCGATGCATACTGACAGCAGAATAAATAATCTACAAGATGAATTACAACAACTTATTAAGCCTACTTTGACAGCGACTTTCACATCTGTGACCTTTCACTTACAGGTCCAAAGACAGCAGAAGCCTGGGAACACCATCAACTACAAGTTTCCCTCCAAGCCACTAATCATCCCGACTTTGAAATATACTGCCATTTCTTTATAGTTGCTGGGCCGAAATCCTGGATACTCCTTCCTAACAACCTTGTGGGTGTGTACACACTATGTGAAGTGCAGCAGTTGAAGAAATTGACTCACCAATGCCTTCTCAAGGACAAATAAGGATGAGAAACAAATTATGGTCTTTCCACACATCCCATGAATATTCAAGAAAATACACACAGCAACATAAGACCATTTGACGACATGTATCCCACTATGATAGTTTATGGTCAATATATTAATTCTCTTCAATTATATTCAATCTTATACAATAGCAATTTGAATATTGCTGAAAAGAGTTATGTACCACTGAAGCTTTTCATCTTGCACTCATCAGTACAAATGTAAAACATTCAAAATTTCAAACGAACATCAATTTATACCACAAGAGAAGCAGGCAAATCAACACTGATTGGCTAAGACCTTTCAATGTGTTTCTACACACATTAAACACATTTATTTTGTTTGCAGAGAATGGGTGTCAGTAAGCATAAAGGAGTCATGTTATGAGCTTATTATCTTAAACTGGTTGCCAGTTTGGCTATCAATGTATTCAGGATTGTTCAACATGTGCTGCCCAATCATTGAATCATATTTAACAGTAGACATTTTGCTTTGGTTTTGAAATGTGGACTGCTAAAGTAAGGCATGTTATAATTTGTTGGAAACATCACAAATGACAATCATATTTAAGATTTCTGGAAAATTCTGCAAGATGCATATTCCCTTTAAATATTTTACCCTGTGGTGATTTAATTATAGAACATATAAAAGTAATGTTTAAAGAAAGAATTAACATTTATTGCATTCAATTTGAAAGCTAGAGGCATTCTAATTATTAAGCATTGTATAAATTCTATTTACTAGTAAATAACCTTTATTGTTCTTCTAATGTTTTCAACAGCAGTTAGTTCAGGATTTCCTTACAGCTTTTTAAAAGATATTTATAGAAATTAGAAAAATTAAACAAGTATAAACCAATTAAAGGACAATGTCACATGAAAAGGAGACAGAATATGCTGATAGCAATAAACATGTTGAGTAGTGTCAGTGGAGCTGAAAGAAGTCAATTTTTCTGGTGTAGGCTCAGCATCTGAACTGAAGGATACGAAAGATTAACTGTTATCATAAAATAATAGAATAAAAGAAAAAATGAAAATTCACAAAATGAACAGACATACACAAGACATTGAATGATCTGTAAATAGCGATGGAGAAAACAGAAAATGGAAAACCTCATATTTCAGAAGTACAAAGATATTTTATTGATTCAAAGCAACCAAACAAGAGTACAGCTTGAAGGTAGCATCACTTAACCTTGACCACCAGAGGCTGCCCTTGACAGCATGTGAAAATCATCCTACTATATTCCCACAGCTCAGTCACCAAGTAATGTGCCAGTCTGTGGCTCTTTCCTGATCAGGAAAAAGAGTGTCCTACACAGGTCTCCTTTTCCACAATCAATAATAGACTATTAAGGAACAGAGAGAAAGTGAGGACTGCAGATGGAGAGCTAGAGTTAAAAAGTGTGGCGCGAGAAAAGCACAGCAGGTCAGGCAGCATTCGTGGACCACGAGAGTTGACCTTTTGTGCATAAGCCCTTCATGAGGAATGTTTGGGGGTGGTGGGCGGAGGGGGCATAAATAGGAGTGTGGGAGTGCGCCTGAGGAAGTTGGCTGGGAAGGCAATAGGTGGATGCAGGTGTGGGAGGGTGACCGTGATAGGTAGGTGGGGAGGATGGAGCAAATAGGTAGGAAGGAAGATGGACAGATCAAGAGGGTGATGCCGAGCTGGAGGGCTGGATCTGGGATGAGGTGGGGGAGGGGAGATTTAGAAACTAGTGAAGTCGACGTTGATGTTATGTGGCTGAAGGATCCCGAGGCGGAAGATGAGATGTTCTCCCTCCAGATGTCAGGTGGCTTGGATTTGGCAGTGGAGGTGGCCCAGAACTTGCAGACCTTTAGTGGAGTGGAAGGGGGAATTAAAGTGGTTGGCCACAGGGTGGTGGGACTGTTGGGTGTGTCCCCCAGAGATGTTCCCTGAAATACTTTACGAATTGGCGTTCTGTCTTCTTGACGCAGAGGAGATTACATCAAGAGCAACGGACACAGTAGATGAGGTGGGTGGATACGAGGGCATGTTTCTGCCGGATGTGAAAAGATCCTTTGGGGCCTTGGACAGAGGTGAGGGGGGAGGTGTGGCTGCAGGTATTACACCTCTTGCGGCCAGGTGTAGAGGGTGGGTTGGTGGGGGAGCATGTAACTAACGAGGGAGTCACTGAGGGAATGGGCTCCGTGGAACACAAATAGGGGTGGGGAGGGAAATAAGGGAAATAAGTAATGGGGTCTGACTGTAGGTGGCAGAAATGACAGAGGATAACGTACAATATCTGGATATTAGTGGGGTGGAAGGTGAGAACCGGAGCTTTCAATCCTTGTTGCGGTTGGAGGGGTGGGGTTGAAGGGAAGAGTTGCGGGAAGTGGAGGAGATGCACTGGAGAGCACTGTTGATCATATGGGAGAGGAAACTACAATATTGGAAATAGAAGGAATTGCTCCTCCTGGGAGGAGATACAACGGAAGAAGGCGGTGGAAGAGGCCCAGCACTTGAATGTCCTTGGCGGAATGAGAGGGGGAGTTGAAGTTGTCGGTGGGGTTGTATGGTGTGTGCGTCCCAGAGATGTTCCTCTGCCTCCGCGATATCTCCTCCCAGGAGGAGCAATTCCACTCCAGGGCATCCCAGATGGCCTGCTATTTCAAGGACCACAATTTCCCCTCCCACATGATCAACAGTGTTCTCCAGGGATCTCCTCCACTTCCTGCACCTCTGTCCTTGAACCTCACTCCTCCAACTGCAACATGGATAGAACGCCCCTTTGTCCTCACTTTCCATCCCACTAATATCCGAAAGAGTGTATTATCCTCTACCATTTCTCCACCTACAATCAGACCCCACCACCAGATACCTATTTCCCTCCCCACCTCTTTCTGCATTCCACAAAGATCATTCCCGCTCTGACTCCCTTGTTCGGTCTATGCCCCCTACCAACTCACCCTCCACACTCGGCACTTTCCTTGCCACCGCAAGAGGTGTAAAACCTATAACACCACATTCCTGAAGAAGGGCTTATGCCCGAAACATCAACTCCCCTGCTCCTTGGATGCTGCTGGACCCGCTGTGCTTTTCCAGCGCCACACTCTTCGACACTGTTAAGGAACAGAGGCAAACCTTTGACTGGTCCAACTAATCCTACATTGAATTAGTTATTTTCTAAATATCTGTACATTTCTGTTCTCATCAAGAGCATGGATTAGGACAAGAGAAATTCAGGACAAATGTCAAAAAAAGTACTGCGCATCAGTAAACTTTTTCTGTAGTAATTTATCACGCTTGGTTTCCTGGAAGCAAATTCAGAACTTGCTCCAAATCAGAAAGTTTACTATGAATATGCACTGTGCCAAATCCGAAAATGCTTAAAGCAAATAATCACGCCAAGAAATAGAATTAGGTACAGGCTGTCATTATTTTGCTTCAAGACAGAATAACATTTGTGATTCATCTAACTTTTGACTCTGAACCTTGGTAATTAAGCTGACTTCGAATAAACAGATCTCCATATGCCCAGTGAACGCGAGCCAAACATGTTGGACTGCTGGCTGCATTCATGTTTCCTTCAGTCATTAACTAAAGACAAGCACAATTCAAAACAAAAAGAATAATATATTTTAATCTTAATTCCAATTTCGAATTGCATTTGGATGTTTTGTACATTTTGGAGGAATTTTCACTTTGTTGATCAGGTGAACCTGGCACAGAAGCAAATTAAACATGGCATCAATTCAGATCAAACTGAAACACTGTCTCTATCAAAACTATCTAATCTAAATTCAAGAGATCAAAACTGAGAAGGGAAAAGAAATATTCCACTCAGTTGCTTTTTTTGTCAATGATAACAATTATACACATTCCATCAAACTCACTAACTACTTTCCACCTCCACAAAAATAATGGAGAAAGGTATAAGATAACAGCTGGATACCAAATTAGAAAACTTAAAACAAAACCTGAATGAATCAGCAAAATGCAAATCACATTACACAACTGTTCTTTTGGTTTCCAAAAACATGTTGCACAGGAGATTTAGAGTGAAAGGACGACTTGACCCGAACCCTTGCTCGAACACACAAACAAATCATTTTCAATTTATTTCCTTTTCTTTCTTTTTCCATCCCCATCTAAAAGACTATTCTTACTCAAGAAAACTCCATATAGCTCAGCTGTGCCAAGTGTCACAGGCAAGATGGAGAAGTGATTGACTTATTATAAAATGCTTACAGTGTGGAAGCAGGCCATTTGCCCATCAAATCCACACCGACCTCTGAAGAGCATCCCACCCAGACGCATTCCCCTTACCCTATCCTGTAACTCTATTTCCCATGGCTAATCCACCTGCACATCTTTGGACTTTCTCCTGTTACTGACTTCTGTACATAACAGAGATAGTTTCTATTTTTTAATTTTAATGTTAATGTTAAAAAAAGGGAAAAGAAAAGTGCATTTCCCTAAAATCTTTGTATTTAAAAAAAAACATTATTTGGGGTTAAAATAAAATAGGGCTTATTACTGCAGTCAAAAACCAGGTGAAATGGTTTGTAAAATAGAATCATACACACATCCTTCCAACAAAGAAAGGAAAAGGGAAAGCAGAGAAGTTACAAATGATTTAAAATCAAAGATGTTAGTTCACATTAACTGGACCGTCCAGCAAGTTAACTTTTGGATGAGGTTTTTTCAATTGACTAGAAGCTTCTTTTGCAGGAGCTCAGTCACAATCAAATTGCTGCTATAAGGAATGGGTTCATTTTGCAGGCAACACAAGTCTCTTTTCAGGAATCAGACTTTTTAGGAGATATTGAAGTCACAGACAGAAGCTCAGCTAAGTCTAGAGCTGATCATTCTTGGGGTGTTACAAGCAGACATACTCACAGAACTCTGAGTGCATTCTATACAGGGTTTTGTGTAACTGCAGGATAACGTCTGAATCCTTATACTCCAGCCCTTCACATGAAGGCTAACATTCCACTAGCCTTTCTGACTATTGTCAATACCTGTGCATGGAATTTTAAAGAGCTGTGGACCTGAACCCCAATTCCCATTGGAACATCCACTTTAAGTCTTCTAAAAAAAACTTGATCTTTTCCTTTTCAATCTGAAATGGACAACCTCATGCTTATATTAAAATGTATCTGCCACAGTTTTGCCCATTCACCTAATCTATCAACATCTTGTAATGTTATCCTCTGAGGTGTCTTGGAAGTTTAAACTAAAAATGTTCCTAGAGAGCAGATGGTTTGAGACAAGATGATCAGTGAATGACAAAAATGAAAAGTTAAAAAGAGGAAGTTAACTTCTATTTTTGTGTAATAACCTAACAGAGTGCATGTCAGTTGTAGGTGGAGTTGTGGACAGTGAGAAGGGCTGTTGTCGGCTGCAGAGGGACTTAGATATGATGCAGAGCTGGGCTGAGGAGTGGCAGATGGAGTTCAACCCTGCCAAGTGTGAGGTTGTCCATTTTGGAAGAACAAATAAGAATGCGGAATTCAGGGTTAATGGTAGGGTTCTTAGTCAGGTGGAGGAACAGAGGGATCTTGGGGTCTATGTACATAGATCTTTGAAGGTTGCCACTCAGGTGGATAGAGTTTGTAAGAAGGCCTATGGAGTATTATCGTTCATTAGCAGAGGGATTGAATTCAAGAGTCATGAAGTGATGTTGCAACTCAACAGAATTTTGGTTAGGCCACATTTGGAGTACTGTGTGGAGTTCTGGTCGCCTCACTTTAGGAAAGATGTGGAAGCTTTGGAGAGGGTGCAGAGAAGATTTACCAGGATGTTGCCTGGAATGGAGAGGAAGTCGTACGAGGATAGGTTGAGAGTTCTCGGCCTTTTCTCGTTGGAACGGCGAAGGATGAGGGGTGACTTGATAGGGGTTTATAAGATGATCAGAGGAATAGATAGAGTAGACAGTCAGAAACTTTTTCCCTGGGTACAACAGAGTGTTACAAGGGGACATAAATTTAAGGTGAAGGGTGGAAGGTATAGGGGAGATGTCAGGGGTGGGTTCTTTACCCAGAGAGTGGTGGGGGCATGGAATGCGCTGCCCGTGGGAGTGGTAGAGTCGGAATCATTGGCGACCTTTAAGCGGCATTTGGATAGGTACATGGATGGGTACTTAATCTAGGTTAGAAGTTCGGCACAACATCGTGGGCCGAAGGGCCTGTTCTGTGCTGTATTGTTCTATGTTCTAACTTTCAGACAATGAATTCACAAATTTTGGAACTCAGCTTTACTACTTAAGGGAATTTGCAAGAATACAAGTACAATTGTTCTTCGTGGCTTTATCTCTGGGTGGAAGACTTATGTACAGGCATGACTGGTACAATAAGCAACGTAGTTGTTCTTTCCATAAACTTCATATCTCTAGGAAACCTTCCATCCTGCTTTGCAAATTTTATGTTTAAATATTTTCAATGCCTGTGGCAAAAGCCCTACTACCGAATTAGATAGCAGACATTGAAGAATTTTACTGAAGAATTCAAATTTTTGTATCCGAATAATTCCTTGTAATTTGTCCAGAGGATCTTTTTTTCAGTTATACAACCTTGTTTACGTTTTTTTAAATGGACCATTGCTGGATATTCTTTAAATGACTGCTATCAAATGCAGATTGGGAAAGATGACTGCTCCAGAAATTTTCAGCATTACCTAAAAGGTGAAGTAAAGTCACCATATTCCTATAATGGCAGACAATTCATGGTGGGTTAAAGCTGAGGGTCACCATGTCTCAGGCAAGGGGAAAGATTTAGAAAGGGTGATCTTCATGGCAACCTCAAACTGTAAGGGAATTGAGCTGTTGGCGTTGCTCTACATCGCAAACCTGCTATCAGGCAAATGACCAACCCCCAGATTGCAGCAATTACCAAATCAAAAGCAAACTCATCATCTCCTTGCATTGTATTAACATTCACCCAAGCCAAAATTACAGATTTGTATGAGATGTCTACTTCAGTCAGCTTTAAACGCAGGAGACAATCAAACCCATTAAAGCTTAACTTGATGCAAATAACTCCACGTGCAACTATTACAATAATAAAATAATTTCTCATGAAAGATCTTCAAAACCACCACATTAACTAACTGTTTCAACCAGAAACCCTCATCATATGACTGAAACATCTGGTCTGTTTGAACCATCACTAATTATTTAACTATAACTATTGTTCATTAGTCTGCTTGTAATAGACACCAAATCTTAGGAAGGGTGTTTTGGCCCTGGAGGGAGTTCCATACAGGTTTGCAAGGATGATACCAGGACTTCAGATGTTAAGCTTATTCTCCGGAATTTAGAAGGATAAAGGGTGATCTAGTCAAGGTTTTCAGGATATTAATAGGGAAAGATAGGCTGATAAAGATGAACTATTTCCACTGACTGAAGATTCTAAAATTAAGGGTCACAGTCTAAGGATTAATGCCAGACCATTCAGGAGAATGTGAGGAACGACGAAGAGGCAGGCATAGCTGGGGCCCATTCGGGTGCCTATGGCTACTCCTTTGGTTTGGAGGAAGTGAGAGGATTGGAAAGAGAAATTGTTGTCAGAAAACACTTCTACATTTCAGCAAAAAAAATGGCAGAGGAACTGAATAAAGTACTTGGTATTGGTTTTCACAATGGAAGACACCAGCAACATCCAAGAACTTCAGGGGAGTCAGAGGTGAATATAGTGGCTATCACTTAGGAGGGGGAAGTGAGAGGTCTAAAGGTGGATAAATACACTAAACAGATTATACCCCAGAGTTCTGAAGGAGATAGTGGAGACAACTTTAGTCATCTTTCAGAATTTTTGGAGTCAGGGAGAGTCCATGGGATTGGAAAATGGTTAATATAACAGCCCTATTTAAGAAGGGAGCGAGGCAAAAGACAGGAAACTATAGGCTGGTTAGCCTGACCTCGGACAGTCCATTATTAAGGATGAGTTTGGTGTGTACTTAGAAGTGCATAGTAAAATAGGATTGAATCAGCATAGCTTCATTACTGTTTAAGGAAGAGAGTTCCAAACCTCCACTATTGTGTGTAGACTATTCGGCACAGGAGCAGAATTACACCAATTGGCTCAGTCTGCTTCACTATTCAATTATGGCTGATATCTTTCTCAACCCCATTTTTCAGCCTTCTCCCCATAACCTTTGATCCCTTTACTAATGCTTCACAAATCTATCAGAATTCTTTGAGGTAACAAGTTAGACAAAGGACAGCCAATGGATGCAATCTATCTGGATCTCCACAAAGCCTGTTATAAGGTGCCACACAGGAGGTTGTTAAGCAAGAGCATGATGTTCGGGGCAAGTACTGGTGTGGATAGGGAACTGGCTAACTGGCAGAAGGCAAACAGTAGTGATAAAAGGGAGTCTTTTTCTGTTGGTGACTTGTGGAGTTCTGTAGAGGTTGGTGTTGAGATCACAACTATTCACAATATAGATTAATAATCTGGATGAAGGAACTGAGGGTATTGTTGCTAATTTTGCAGTTGACACAAAGATAGATGGAGGTGTTGAGGAAGTGGAGAGACTGCAGAAGAACTTGGAGAAGGTCGGAGAGTGGGTTAAGAAGTGACAGATGGAATACAATGTAGGAAAGTGTGAGGTTATATACTTTAATAGGAAGAATAGAAGTATTGGCTATTTTCTGATTAGGGAAAAGCTTCAAAAATCCGAACCACAAAGGGACTTATTAGTCTAAGCTCAGGACACTCTTACAATTAGCACACAGATTTAGTTAGCAGTTAGGAATGCAAATGCAATATCAAGAGAGCTAGAATGCAAGAACAAGTATGTAATGTTGAGGCGATGTAAAGTTATGGTCAGACTGCATTTGGAATATTGTGAGCAGTTTTGGGCCCCGTATCTAAGAAAGGATGTGCTGGTTTTGGGTGAGGGTGCACAGGAAGTTGACAAGCATGATCCCACGGATGAAGGGCTGTTGAGGAATCTTGTTTGTACTCAGTAGAGTTTAGATAGATGATGTGGGAGTATCTGATTGAAAAACTTACAGAATACTGAGAAGGCCTGGATTGAATGCACATGGAGAAGATGCTTCCAGTAGTAGGACAGACGAGGATCCAAGGGCACTGCCTCAGAGTGAAGGGATGACTCTTTAGAACTGAGGGGAGGAGAAATTTCTTCAGCTAGGTGGTGGTGAATCTGTCGAACTCATTGTCACATAGGGCTATGGAAACCAAACTACTGAGTGAATTAAGGACAGAGAAAGATAAGCTCTTAATTAGTAAAGGGGTCAAAGGTTATGGGAGGAAGGCTGGAAAATGGGGTTGAGAAAGATATCAGTCATGAGTGAATAGTGGAACAGACTAATTAGTGTAATTCTGCTCCCAAGCCTAATAGTCTATACACAAACAGTAGTGGAGGTTTGGAGCTCTCTTTCTTAAATTCTGATCAATGCTAATTCAATTGTGAATTTTAAATCTCAGATAGACAAATTTCCCTGAAGAAGGGCTTATGCCCGAAACATCGATTCTCCTGTTCCCTGGATGCTGCCTGACCTGCTGCACTTCTCCAGCAACACATTTTCAGCTCTGATCTCCAGCATCTGCAGACCTCACTTTCTCCTCAAATTTTTATTATGCAAGTGTATGAAGGGATTTGGGGTATGGCAGGCATATGTAGTTTGGCCTCAAATCAGCCATGATCATATTGAATGGGTAGCAGGCTCAAGGGGCTAAATGAACTCTCCTGTTCCTAGGATAAGCTTCAACATAGAGTCATATAGAACATAACAGGCCCTTCGGTCCTTAGTGCTTGGCCCATGACCTTGAAAAGCACAGCCGTCAGGCAGCATCTGAGGAGCAGGAGAGTTGACGTTTCGACCATAAGCTCTTCATCAGGAATACTTGATACATTGACTCTCCTGCTCCTCGGATGCTGCCTGACCAGCTGTACTTTTCCAGCACCATACTTTTTGACTCTTCTCTCTAGCATGTGCCGTCCTCACTTCTCCATGGCCTTGAATGTCATCACATTTCAAGTGCTCATCCATACATTTTTAAAGGTTGAGAGGTTTGCTGTCTCAACTACCCTCCCAGGCAGTGTATTTCAGATTTCCAGCACCATGGGTGAAAACATATTCTCTCAGATCCCCTCTAAACCTCCTGCCTTCACCTTAAAATTATGCCATCTCATTATTAAGCTTTCAACTAAGGGGAACAGCTGCTGCCAATCCACCCTGTTCATTCCCCTCAATCTTACACATTTCAATTAAGTGACCCCTTCAACCTTTTCTGTCTCTCAAGAAAACAATCTGAGCCTGTCCAGACTCTCTTCATAGCGAAAATGCTCCAACCCAGGCAACCATCTGGTGAATCTCTTCTACAACCCCTCCAGTGAAATCACATCCTTTCTATACTGCAGCGACTAGAACTGCACACAGTGCCCCATTTGTGGCCTAATCAAAGTTTTGCATCGGTAAAACATAACCTCCCTTCTCTTATAATCTGTGCCACGACTAATAAAGGCAAATTCCTGTACATCACTGTAACTATTGTATTAATCTGTCCTGCCACCTCAGGGATCTATGGACAAGCACCGCAAGATCCCACCATCCTCCGAGCTTCCTAATATTCTGTCACTTATTGAGTATTTCCTTATCTTGTTCCCAAGTGTATCACCTCACACTTTTCAGGGTTAAATTCCATCTGCCATTGATCTGCCCTTCTGACCAACCCACCTATATCTTCCTGTAACCTAAGATTTTCTCCTTCATAATTAAACACCTACCAATATTCGTGTCATCCAGAAGAATGGAATGAGGGATTTAGTGGAGGGAAGGCTTGTTTGATTGGCTGTACCTGCTTTCTCTCAAAAATGTGCACAGAAGAATCAGTTTCTATTTGGGTAGAGGCCGAGGCCACTTTTACCTGGGTTGCACAATTTAAATTTTATATTCGCTGCACAGGCTTCCAAGGGGTCAGAAAGTCAACAGTGAAAGTGAGACAAGAGATTTGGCTCCGTAAGATAAATAGCATTAAAAATGTTACAAGGTGTGAATTATGTGCCAGGAGCAGGTGTCCTAAGCCATGACCCTCAGTGAAGCAGCCAATCTCCCCTTTGTCAATCACTGACTTTTCTTTTCCCACTCATCACGCTTCAGATAGATTTGCTGACCAACTCCTTCTCTGGCTCTGGTAACTATCTCAATGCTGTGATCACAGTCAGTCTCTGCTCCTACTCTCATTGCTATAACTGGATTGGTGATCAGTAATGCAGAACAAGTAAAAGATGGAATGTTGAAATAAACTAAAACTGGCTTTACACATGAAAGGAAAAATTATTCCAGGTGATATATTGCGTACATTGCAAGAAATAGAGGACCAGAGGAGGCAGTGCTATAGAACAGTACTACAGGCTCAGTGGTTTGCACTGCTGCCTCATAGCACCAGGGACCCAGGTTCGATTCCAGCCTCAGGTGGCTGTCTGTGTGGAGTTTGCACATTCTCCCCATGTCCGTGTGGGTTTCCTCCGGATGCTCCAGTTTCCTCCCACAGTCCAAAGATATACAGGTTAGGTGAATTGGCCATGCTAAATTGCTAAGCTTAGGTGCATTAGTCAGGGGTCAATGTTGAGTAATAAGGTAGGTGAATGGGTTTGGGTAGGATACTTTTCAGAGGGTTGGTATGGATTTGTTGGGCCGAAAGGCCTGTTTCCACAGTGTAGGGATTCTAACGATTCTAATAAATCAACTGTGGGGTAGAGATAATTGACGAGAATGGAGTGCTTAATAGTATTGAAGGCAGCAGAAATGTCAAGGAAGCACTTATACATGTCATGTTAATTTTGATCAATGGGATTTCAATATGGGTTTGATGGAAAACTGAGTAGATGGTTCCACAGGAATGCATTTGCAAGGCCTGTGCTCCAGAACCTTGTGAAAAACATGGAAAGGAAGTAGTAGTTAGTAAGTAAGTAAGAGAAATTGAATAGATTTTCAGAAGGGAGGAGTGAATACAGAGATTTATTAGAGATACAGGATCCAAAACAGAGAAAAACAGGTGGGTTGATAAAAATAATGGTAAAAATGAGCAAGATTTTAATTTGGGATTGTTGGTGGTGCAGGTGTTGATCATAATCCAGAGCTGAAGAAGACTGTTGCAGATGGTAAGAGCTATGTGCTCATGGAGGGGTCTATAAAAAGGGAATAGGGTTTATGGGTAGGGACATAAGAATAGATGTTTTTGATTTGGGATACTAAAACATATATGACCTGTCTGAACTGAGAATAAATGGCTCCTGTGGATGTGGTCAAAAATGATAATTTTTTTTGGAAACAGGACTTTGCAGCTGATTTTCTGCTCCAGAATGATCTTAGATTGGTTAGAGACAGCAGAACTTCAGGTAATAAAGCCAAATTTTCTGCAAAAAATAGTGACAAAATGGATGTCGTGATAACTAAATTCCAGTTACTTTATAGTTGTTAAGAATATCTTCAATAAGACACTTCAGTCTGTTCAGTTTTAAAATTTTTAAACACCCGTGTCTAGTAATAACTGATGTTTCAACACAACATGATGCACAAAGGTTTCCATTTACCTTGTTCTGCGTGTTAAGAGTAAAAATATGGTCTTTTCTTTCCAGGAGTTTAGATGCATAGGCAATATTAACAGCAGTTTCTTGTTTATCTCCTGTTAAGACCCAAATCTTTATCTTTGCCTTTCGAAGTGCCATAATAGTCTCTGGGACACCTTCCTGTAAACGATCTACAATGCCCGTAGCACCTAAACATAGAATTAGAAATTACAATATTTGTTATTTCCACACAAAATCACACTGATTGATTCAAACAGTTAGTCACGATTATTTATTGAGAATTATGTTTTCTGATATATCTAAAATCAGAGTATGAATTCACAGCTTAATTGAAATACATGAAAACAACTCCAAGATTCAATTCCTCATCATCTTCAAAGCTGCTGGATTTAAGGTTCAGACATATGGAAAACTGCTTCTGCTGCCTTTATGTGATCTGTTTTAAGTGTACGGAAACCAGGTGAGATGGCATTAGTGGTAAGGTCATTGGACTAGTAATGCAGGGGACGAGGCATTACTATAGTCCTGTGGTTGAATGTAATATATTACAAACCTTATCTTGGCATGTATCTAAACTTTATCACCTGTTGCCAACTTTACACATTTATGAAAGCGAATTGCACGCATATAAACCAATGGAGAAATGATGGCATTAGTGGTAAGGTCATTGGACTAGTAATGCAGAGGACGAGGCTAGTGCTCTGGGTATACAAGTTCAAATTCCACAACAGCAGCATGTGAAATTTAAATTCCATTCATACAAAAGTCTGAAATTCAAAGCTAGTCATTACTAATACTCCTGCTAAACCTACGTGGTCTACATGTAATGTGATAGAGTGCACCTGGAAATGGCCTTGCAAGCTCAGATTAATGGAAGATCTTGCCAATGACGCACAAATCAAATATTTCTTTTTAAATGGTTGCATTGTCACAT
The DNA here is from genome assembly GCF_004010195.1 of Chiloscyllium plagiosum. Taxonomy (NCBI): domain Eukaryota; kingdom Metazoa; phylum Chordata; class Chondrichthyes; order Orectolobiformes; family Hemiscylliidae; genus Chiloscyllium; species Chiloscyllium plagiosum. The sequence continues at coordinate 90,643,532 of NC_057710.1, forward strand.
TGCAATTTGAAGCCTTTCGAGCTCCTTAAAAAGAGAGATTCTCAACCAGGCAGTGCATGAACCATTCATAGATAACTTTTCTCAACCTGAGGTTTATTAAACCAAAACCTAGTCTTGATTTTATAATAAGGGGCAGAAGAATAAGGTGTGCTGAGGGAGGCTTCAGAAGCAAAAAGGATCATTATTATTTCAATTAATTCTACCTTCCAAATGATAAGTTTTGCTACTTACCTGTGAAATATCACCTTAGATCAAAGCATTGTACAAATACAAATTTTATGACTTTAAGGTGGAATGTTGCTATGCTCATTGATCCAGTAACCTCCCACCTTCTAACCTTTTGTCACCTGAGAATACACGTAACCTTAATTCCCTTTGAGAGGTTTTCTGCAACTGCGCTTATTAACTTGTTAAAGGGAATGTCTAAAATGTCAGACTGGCATGAACAATGGGAAAAACCCAGTCCTCCTGCAATGGCACACAAGATGATTTAATTCTTCTTAAAAATAATTGAGAAAAGTATGTATTTTACAGCAGATGCAATCATAAGTCCAGCTTCATCAGCTAAAAACAATCAAACCCCCACAATCTAAGCAATCCATATATATTTGAATAAAGATATAAACAATCATTTTAACATGCACAAAAACAGCTTCAATAGGCTGAAATTTTACTGGCTTTGACGATTTTGAGAATTCACGATCAAAAATGGACAGTGACCCTGTTGATCCTTCCTGACCTTCCGCTTTTGCAATCTTACTGAAACAGGCCAATTAAGAGGTTACCTCTAGGAACACATCCAATTCAGGATAATGGGTAGAAGAGACACCAAACTGCCTTAATGAGAAAGCCTAAAATTGTCAGCATACCAGAAGATCGAGACGTTACTGCAAAAGGCAGAAGGATACAAGGGTTCTCTTGGAGTTTTAGAATTTAATGCATGCATGTGGCCACAGTTTCCAGCCATTCCTGTGGAAAAGAACAGCCTTCACAAGTCAGCTGGTGGCAACTGCTGTGGCTGAAACAGCCCTCGTGTGAAAAATAAGAGGGCTTGCTTTACACTCAGGAAGATATCCATCTGCAATCTACCTACAAGTGGGTACTTAAATATTCAAATTGTCTACCCGCCGCTGCCAGGGATGGCCTATTTATGTCAAGATGGTCTCTGATCCAACATCTGCATTTCAAAATTTCCTCCTGATTCCACCTTCAAGTCCAATTCCTGGGAATCAGAAACGTCCCAACTATAGAATTAATTACCACCTGCTGAGCAAGGTAAGCAACCAAGTAAACAATCAGAAAAAAATTTGAATATATTCCTAACACAATACTAAAATAAATACGTTAAGCCAAACAGCTATAACAATATGCATGATTCCATTCTTTTGTTCTTGCAATTATTTACCAAGCAGTGTTAGGTTAGTTTCCAGCTTAAGAGCTGATTCAAATAGTAGCTCCTCTTGGTTATCAATACTTGTCTCTGCTAACAGATGAAATTGTAGCCACTTTGAGTATTCAGAATCATTCATCACCTACAGAAAAGAAAGTATGATGCTTAGAATGAGGCATCTTCAGCCCAACAGTATCTAAATATGAACATGAGCACTATACATCTGTACAAGAATAACCTATTGTCACAAGAGAATTTGATAATTTTTTTAGCACTTTCTTTTATTTATTTATATTGACACAGTTAACTTATTCCAAGGTGAATGAATGTCGGGTTTTCTTTCACATTTCACAAAATGCAACATGATCACCTTTGGAAACACGAAATTATCAGTTTTAACAGACAATGAAGCTATGTATTTCTGAACATCTGCAAGGTTTTCACAATGATGTCATTTCAGTTTCCTGACTGAACATCGGCAGGAGTTGCCGAATTAAGATATCAATAAACAATCAGGAATGCACAAAATCAAGCAAATTATATTCTATCTCCAAGATAACTCATTTGTTTCTGACACTGAATGGTATTAAGACTACTCAAAGATATTAGAATCCAGCTTTTGAGTGTTCTCAAGTTAAAAATCACACAATACGAGGTTATAGTCCAACAGGTTTATTTGGTAGTACTAGCTTTTGGTGGGCTGCTTCTTCATCAGGTAGCGTTTTGGAGAAAATACAGAGAATCACCAGGAGACGCAGAGAGTTCTTCAAGAAGTAGGTCTTTTATTTGCAAACAAAAAACCATGACACTAAGAAAGCAGATTTTCGAATGCCCTCGAACCTCAGGGTCCATGGATGTTTATTTTCTTTTTATCATGTTTCTGTTAGCTTATCTGCATGTCCAACTATATTAATCAAAGTACCTCACTCTAGCTACACAATAAACCAGCGATGTTACTTCCCATTATCTCTTTAGTTGTACATTCTACTTAATGTTATTCTAATGTCACAGTTAGATATTTATTGCTAACTCTGCTACAGTGATCTTCCATTCCAGACTAACCTGTCATGATAGATACTTAGCTATTGCATCTATTACAATAGTCTCCTGTCTCAAGCTGACTCTACTAACTATTAATTAGATATTTTAATGTCATGTCCTAAATATTTATGGTCCCAATCCTGTCATAATAACGCTTAACAGAGAAACCTGCTTTATTACTTGTGTTACCTCATCTCGCCATAGTGACCTTTTAGCCTTAACCTTACTCTGCTAATTGGTGTAAGAGCATTCCACTATTCTTATCCCATCCTGCCTTCCACAGACTAGAGATTGCCGGTGGTCTTCATGCTTTAACCCTTCCCATGCTTTCATGTTCTTTATTTTCCATAGTAGCTAGTGGGGCAGGATCATAGGACACAGAATTTATCGCAAAAGAGCATAGCGTCTTGCAAGTGATATGATATATTGAACAAACTTAGATTTCTGTTAAGTCTGTAATCTTTGAGAATGGATTGCAGGTTTCCATTCATTAGTATTTCAGAATTGTATTCACAGATACATTCTATTTTGTCCAAAAAGCACACAATCTGTAGGCAGTCAATCCTTGTGGAATGTTATAAATTCCTACTTTGAAACTAGAACCAGCCTGACTCAAGACTAGGATACAGACAGATTGTAACCTCACACTTTTAATGCATTTTCTGAGCTGAGATGTCACTTTTCTTTATAAAAATATAAGTCATCTCGGGAATGTGGCTTGAAAGAAGTTCTGAGATTTACATATTAATGAATCAAAACCTGCAAACCCTTCTAATAAAATGAAAGACATAACAGCAATCTAGGTTTATTCAATATATTGCATCAATGTATGACACTATGATTTTTTGCGATAAATTCTGTGTGCTATGATCCTGATCCATGGGCTACCTAATGAAGGAGCAGCACTCCGAAAGCTAGTAGTTCTAAATAAACCTGTTGGAATATAACCTGGTGTTGTATGATTTTAACTTTGTTCACCCCACTCCAACACGGACACCTCCACATTATGGCTACCTTCTTTCAAGCTGTTATTCTATACCAATGCTTTAGCTGATGACCCAGCTGTGATGCTGAATACCAACTGTCTTCACTAGGGAAGATGATGAAAACTTCACAAATGGAAGAGGTAGAAGTTAGATTAGATAGGATTAAAAATAGGAATTAGAAGTTGGGAAAATCTCAAAAATAAAGTTGGTTGCCCCAAGCTCCAAGCCCCCCTTTGATCATTCGTGTCAGTGAACTGGGATTACAAATATTCCAGCGTTAGTTTAGGGGAACTTTTGAAGCAATAATGTGTAAATAAATTAATTGCCATTTTAAATCAGTAAAAGGTAAAGTCAACATAGTCCTATTGGACCATTGGGCTGCTGTCTCATTACGTATAGATGACTGATGGTGGTTTAACTTGAGAGTCACTATACCTCAGGAGAAAGCACAGGTTGAGAAGGAGAGGCCTTCATGGTGACCTCAACTGGTATGGAAACTGAACCCATGCTGCTGGCATTACTCTGCATTGTAAACCAGATGTCTATCCAAATGAGCCAACTGATCTTCTAAATTAACATCAGTACCCATCTGTTAAGGGAAAACTGTGTTTAACTTCACTGCATTCTTTGAAATAAGAAAGGATTTTTGTAATATAAAGTGGTGATGCCCAAGGATTGATATGAGAACCACTTTTCTTTCTGCTATATTACATTTCCACACTGTTGGGTTTCTATGATTAATGCTCTCAACTTGGCACAATTGTTACCAATTCTAAGCTTGCAGGTGACACAAATCTTGTATACTTAAATAATGTGGAGGATAAGAGCAAACACAGGCTGTTTGCACAGACTGGTGAAATGGGCAGTTAACTGGCAGATAAAGTTTATTACAGACATCTGTGAAATGATATACAGAGGAATCTCGATTATCCAAAGGACACGGGCAGGGAGTATTTTGTTTGGTTTGTCAAATTCTGGATAATTGAATGCTGAATAACTCGGTTTAGCCAAGCATCAGGACCTTGCGATCTTGCTGGATAATCCAATATTCGGATAATTGAATGCCGAATAATCGAGGTTCCTCTGTATTTTGGTTGCAATACTGTGAAGAGGCAATGGACAGTACAATTCTAAATTGAGTGTGGAAACAAAGAGACATCAGTGTACATATGCATAAATTGTTGAAGGTGGAAAAGCAGATGGAGAAAGCAGGTAAAACAAAAACAAAAAAAAATCAGGAATCTGAGCCTTGTGAATAACTGCACAGAGTACCAAAGCAAGGAAGTTGTGACACACCTTTAAGAATCAGTTGGTTAACTTTTGTGTATAATTCTCAGGAACACATATTAAGGAGGATATGAAGATTTTAGAGAAGGTTCAGAAAGGATTTGGGAGAATACTTCCAGGGCTGAGAGACTTCAGTTGGGTGGATGGATAGTTGGAACAGCAACTCAAACTTCTCCATGTAAAATTGATTGCATTCACAGACAATGAATGCTAGGGATCAAGTTTATTTGCTTCCTTTACTGGTGTGTGGTGGTTACTCTTAAATCAAGTCAAAATGTATCATTCTCAAACTGATACACAGCACTTGACGCTGAAGATGGCTCCATGGCTTTCATGAAAGGCACTCAGATCCCACATGGTAGGATGGTAGGGGATGCCGGGGGTCATGTATGAAGGCAGTAGGCTACCTAAAAGCTGTAGGAATTGCTGACTGTCAAAAGGATAAATTTATCAATGTGCTACCAACATAATAGGTATTCAAAGATACATTTCTTGGTATGGTTGTACAACAATGCACTTTGACAAAATGTAAGCTGTTGTTATTGTCGAATTACTCCCCTTTGATATGGGGAAGGGCACAGAGTATGTCACATGTAGTGGATTAGCATGAAGACCACTATTCTGGTAAAACCCCATGACAGTTCAAGTTTACTTTCTCTCTTCTGAGAGAAGACAATGAAGTTTCCACTGCTCCTGTAAAGCACCTGTGTCATCTTCCTGGTATTTCTGTGGAAGGCAAATTGCAGTGTATTGTTACTAGAGCCTGTTTCTGTCTAGAAAGATCATAAAGCACAGAAAGAGCGAAGGTGATCTTAACAGCTGCCAGGACAGTTGTTCTTATTTGAGGCTCCAGATTGTAATGAAAGATGGGGCAGTACCTCCTGTGTGAAGCAAAGTGTCCTAAGGTGCCGATCGAAGCTCATTACAAAGTAAGAATTTTGCTCCTGGATGATTCTTTTAACACTGGGCTTTCTAAAAAAAAAGCCTTCCTTCCCCTCGATGGTAGAAATTCCATGCTCTGCCACTGCATGTCATGCCCACAGGTATATGGCAATGTAAGACTGCTGCCATACCTTCGCAAAGCAATGTTATTTTCTGTCTTTCTGTAGTCAGCCAAAACCTCCAAATCTTTCCAGTGGCTCATCACACCACTAATATGAATCTCACCTGCGCAGAAGTATCTCAGCTGCAACTTGTGGACTGGCTCCTTACACAGTCCCAGAACAGGGTTGACTTTGCTTCATCCGGAATAAAGTGAGGATGACATTGTCAGAAATGTGTGTAAACCAATTTAGGCAACCTGATATTGCATTAAGCTAATGACATTAATGAAATGATGATTGTGCTCAATGGCTCTGGATACACACAGGGTCTGTGTGTATGCATGCATCATTCAAGGGGGCAGTATGTTATGATGCCTCCTATGCTGCTACTCTGCTGGTAGATTTTCACAGAGGTCGTGACATATACTGATAACAATGGAAATTTGTACCCATGACATATAATACACTCCCTTTTTCAATTTTCTATTGTAAGTAGGACTAAAATGGATTAATGAGAATGACAGGAAGAAGTCTCAGTGCAACTGGCATTCCACCTACTACTGCAGACAAAAATAATGGATTACCATAGCATTCAGGAAACAGGCAATGAAACAACATTCAATGCTTTTGCAGGGAAGTGGAGCATGAGCGCAGTTGGGAATTTAGCATCGATTTTTGTTTTCCCTAAGCTGAAACTGCATGACGAGGTGATTACATGCACAATGAATGCTAGGGATCAAGTTGCAATCATACACAGACTTATACACCAGCTGCCATAAGGCTCATATTTCAACTGTCTGATTATTTATATGACAACCTGCACAGGAAGACCGTAGGAAAATGGTTCCTGAGCAAGTAGCTCCGAGAGGCTGCCTTAGAATAGAGTGAAGGCGGCCTTCAAGCAGTTTGTTTTATTCCTTACTAGTGTGTGGTGACTACTATTAATTCCTGTCAGAATGTAACACTCTCAAAGTGGTAATACTATACACTGCTGAGTGTGGCAATTCTCAGTGATTGCTTGAAGGATGAAGTTCAGAACACAGTCAAAATGGGCAGGACACTGCACATGAAGGAACAGCAAAAAGCAGAATTGTAGTTGTTAACGGAGGTTTAAGAATTAGGGGAACAGGCAAGCTCCTCAGTAATCACTATCATAAGTTGGGCATAATGTGTGGTTAGCCTAAAGGACATCATAAATAGGTTGCAGAATATTCTGCAAGGGAAAGGGAATGAGCCACAAGTTGTGGCACATGTGAGTATGAACAGCATAAAAAGGGTACATTTTAAGTTTCCATGGTAGACTTTTAGGAACATACAAATTAGGAGCAGAAGTAGGCCAGTCAAGCCTTCAAGCCTTCTCCATCATTCACGAAAATCAGTGTTCCAATTTTCACATTCCTATCTATCCCAACCACCTTTGATTCTCTTGCTTAACAAGGATCTATCTACAGAAACTCAGATACTACTACATGCTCTCATTTGGAAGTTTGCTTTCAATTTATTTCCATACTTCTCACCTTGACTTGATAAACCTCCAACATTTACCTCCTTTTTTTCTACTTATAGAGTCATAGAGATCTATAGCACGGAAACAGGCCCTTTGGCCCAAAGTGCCCATGCCACCCAGTTTTCAATTTAATCTTCTCTCCCTTTCTCTATTTCTGAACACTATCTACCAATATTCATTATAAGCTCACCAACTGCCATTGTCAGTTTGATTATATTTCCTCACACCTTCCTCCCATAAAGAATCTAGTCTAGTCATAATTTGTAGCTTCATTGTATCTGTTCTGACAAAGCTATCTTCCACAACCATGCTCTGTGTACCTTCCTTTTTCCTCAACTTTTGAGAAATTTGCCCCACTACCACACAGAGTCTTTACCCTATCCAACCTATTTCCACACACATCTGTTCTCGCCCCTTCCCCCTTCTCTCTGAGCCACAACAGGTCCTCAATTTTCATCCTACTGGCCTTCATAACCAAAGAATCATCCTCCTCCATTTCTGCCACCACCAAACATATCTGTCCCTCCACTCCCCCGTCAGCATTTCAAAGATAGCTTTCTTCTATGACAATTGGTCACCCCAACACTTCCCATGCGACCTTCACTTGAAATCACTGGAAGACTAACAGGTCCTTTTACCTTCCCTCTCTTCACTGTCCAAGGCTCAAACTCTTCTTCCAAGTGGAATATGAATTTACATATACTTATCAATTTAGGAAACTGTGTCACTGATCACAACGTGGTCTCCTCTACACTGGTGACCAAATGCAGATTGGGTGACCACTGTATATAATATCTCCGTTCAGACAGCCAGCACAAATCTTTTTATTGTTTGCTATTTAATTAACTATTCTTGTTGTCATGCTCACATGCCTGTCCTTGGCTTGCTGCAGTGTTTCTCTGAAGCTGAACACAAGCTCCAGGAATAGCACCTTATCTTCCAATTAGGAGTTTACAATCTACTGGACTCAACATGTTGTTCAACAAATTCAAACCATAAACACTGCCTTCTATTCTGATTTTGCTTTATGCAAGCTTGAATCTTGTTTCTACTGTAATCAAATTGGACATAAGCAGGAGCTTACTTTTGCCAAAAAAAACTCATAACACCATATCCAAACAGAGTGGTTTTAAACCATACAGGTTTTTTTTACAAATACACAGTAAAATAGATGCTCTCAAATCAAGTAACAAATTCAAAAAATGTTGATAAATCCTGAACATTGCTATTGCATGCTTTCAATTTTCATTCCCTGGTGTGGACTGGCTTGTAATACACAAGTTGTGCAATGTCACATCTTGAATGTTCTGTTTCCATACCTTCTTAGCAATGCAGAGAGTACGGAGTCCCTCTTTGGCATAATCATCTAAATAATTTTGAGTCCTTTCCTGAATGATCTTCTGTTCCCCCTGGTCTGCAAGATAAACAAGTCAATTGAGAACCAGTCCTGCAACCTATCCTGTATGGCAGAAACATAATGTGTACAATTAAACACAGCCCATATTACATCTGAAAACATGCATGCTATATATTGGAACTTTGTTCAAAAGACTTAGAATCACAGAATTATTAAAGCACAGCATTAGTTTTGTATGTGCACTAGTGAAAGCCAGCTCTACATCACTAAACATTTCCTTGATTACTGTTCCTAAATTATCAGACTACTTACCCAACATCCAGTATTGGATGAGAAAAGTTGTCCAATTAAAATACTGGAAATATTTGTCCCTGCTCAAGATTCTAGTGCCTAGCTTTTCTCCCTCTCAACAGTCAGAATAAGCCAGTCTGTGTGGACCAGCAGGCAGGATTATTTGCAGACATTTTTAACCTCTCCTTACTATGATTTGAAGTCTCCACCTGCTTCAAGAAGATCACCATCATCCTGCTACCAATTAGAATCATGCAGCGTGCTTCAATGACTACCACCCAGTGGCTCTGACTTCCATAATCATGAAGTCATAGAGATGTACATTGTTGTGAGAAATTCAGCATGGCTCACATCAAAACCAGCATACCAACTTGCCTTGATCCTTTGCAATTCGCCTACCGGTGCAACACATCAACAGTAGATGCCATCTCCCTGGTGCTATACTCATCCCTGGAACAGCTTGATAACAAGGATACCCATGTCAGGATCCTGGTTACTGATTACAGTTCCGCCTTCAACACCATAATTTCAAACAAACTCCTCTGTACACTTCAAGACCGAGGTCTCAGCTCCCCCCTCTATAACTGGATCCTTGACTTCCTGACCTATGGACTGCAATCAGTAAGAACAGGTGACAACACTGCTTCTATCATACTCCTCAACATCTGTGCCCTGCAAGACTGTGTACCAGCTCCCTATTATACTCCTTGTACATTCATGACTGTGTGGCTAAATTCCAACCCAACTCCATTTACAAATTTGCTGATGACACCACTGTTGTAGGTTGAATCTCAAACGACAATGAGACAGAATAGAGGGAAGAGATTGAGTGCTTAAATGCGTAGTGTAAAGACACCAATCTCTCCATCAATGTCAGCAAACCAAAGGAACTGGTCATTGACTTCAGGAAGCAGAGTGGAGGGCACACCCCTGTCTGCATCAATGGTGCGGAGGTGGAGATGGTTGAGACCAGCAATTTTCTGAGATTGATGATTACCAACAATCTGTCCTGGTACACCCATTTTAATAGTCAATAAAGCACAACAATGTCTCTACTCCTTCAAGAGGCTAAGGAAATTTGGTATGTTCACAAGCACTCTTACCATTTTTTATAGATGCACCATTGAAAGCATCTTATCTGGATGCATCACAGTGTAGTATGGCAATTGCTCTTCTTAAGATTGCAAGAAACTACAGAAAGTCATGAACACAACCCAGTTCATCAAGCAAACTAGCCTTCCATCCACTGACTCCATTTATACTTCCTGGTACCGCTGGAAAGCTACCAACATAATCAAAGAACTCTTCCACCCCGGTTATATGCTCATCCACCCTCTTTCGCTGGGCAGAAGATATAAAAGTTTGAATACAGATATGAACAGATTCAAGAACAGCTTTTTCTCCGGTGTTATCAGGCTTTTGAACAGACCTCTTAAATATTAATTTTGATCTCCTTCTCTGTACTTTCTCTGCTGCTGTAACACGGTATTCTGCACTCTGTTCTGCTAGGAGAAAGTGAGGAATGCAGATGCTGGAGATCAGAGTCGAGAGTGGGGTGCTGGAAAAGCACAGCAGGTTTGGCAGCATTCGAGAAGCAGGAGAATAGACGTTTTGGGCATAAGTCCTTCATCAGGAAGGTCCATAATGTTGATTCTTCTGCTCCTCGGATGCTGCCTGACCTGCTGTACTTTTCCAGCACCCTGCTCTCGACTCTGTTCTACTACCCTGATACACTTTGTGTGGTAAGATCTGCCTGTATAGCATGTAAAACAATATTTTTCACTGTTTCTCGGTGAACAATAAATCAATCACTAAAAGAAAGAGTAGTCCTTGGGTGAAAGTATGAAACTAGCAAAAGTCTAAGTATGACAGTATTAGGCAGGAACTGGGGCATGTAAATTAGGGGCGGCTGTTTTAGGGTATTAGGGCAAAAATTGAAATGAAAACTGCAGGGATAAATTTAAATAAGGAGACTACTGTCAGTCTGAAAGTTAAATCTGAAATATAACAGTTTTTATATTCCTCCCAGCCGTAAACATTTCTCTCATTATTGATATTCCTATTCTTCCTTTCCCTTTACAAATGTTAGAGCTACCCATGATTCTTTGTTAACGTAAAATTAGATATATTAGATTACTTACAGTGTGGAAACAGGCCCTTCGGCGCAACAAGTCCACACCGGCCCTCCGAAGAGCAACCCACCCAGACCCATTCCCCTAAATTTACCCCTACACCTAACACTACAAGCAATTTAGCATGGCCAATTCACCTAACCTGCACATTTTTGGACTGTGGGAGGAAACCGGAGCATCCGGAGGAAATCCTCGCAGAGACAGGGAGTATGTGCAAACTCCTGAGACAGGAATTGAACCCAGGTCTCTGCCGCTGTAAGGCAGCACTACTAACCACTGTGCCACCGTGCCGGATGAATGTGTAGCTGGAGAGACTGTGTAAGAGGGAGGGCTTTAGATTTCTGGGACACTGGCACTGATGAGTGAGTTGGTAGTTGACCAGGTTGGATTTGTCCTATGTTTTGTGTACAGGACATACTTGGACAATTTTCCATATTGCCATGTTGATGTCAGTTTTGTAGCTGTACTGAAACAGTGTAAGTAGGATTGCAGCATGTTCTGGAGCACAAACCTTCAGTACTATTGTGGGAATGTTGTCAGGGCCCATAGTATTTGCAGTATCTAGTGCCTCTAAAGTTTCTTGATTTCATGTGTAATGAAACTAAATTGGCTGAAGACTAGCTGACGCTGGATACTTTAGGAAAAGGCAAGATCAATTATCCATTTGGCACTTCTGGCTGGAGGTTATTGCAAATGCTTCAGCTTTATCTGTTGCAGTAATGTGTTGGGTACTCCAGCATTGAGAATGGGGATATTGTGGAGCTTCCTTCTCCTCTGAGTTGTTTGATTGTCTACCATATACCTGCTGCGCTTTTCCAGCAACACATTTTCAGCTCAGATCTCCAGCATCTGCAGTCCTCACTTTCTCCTACCATCATTCATGACTAGATGTGGAAAGACTAGATCACTTAGTTCTGTCCATCATTTGCCTCTTATGCTGTTTGTCAAGCAAGTAGTCTTGTTCTGTAAGTTCACTAGGTTTACACTTCATTTTTAGGTATGCCTGGTGCTATTCCTTTTCATTCTCTTTCATTGCACTTTTCATTCCTCCAGCTATTAAGCTATAGCAATCACATCACTCAAAAACAGTAATACACAGTCACTGACATTCCACTCTCTCTCTTACAGAATGATAGAAGGGTTACAGGAGAACTAGCTCAGATGAACAACGTTCCTCTCCTGAGCCCTATACAAGAAATGGATCTCTGCCTCCGCTGGCTGCCAGGGTTCATGAAATTAGATGTCCCTCATAACACTGATTATCATTCTCAACTCAAATAATGAAACAATTCATGTCCACATGTAGCAAGACGTGGACAACATTCAGGCTTCATCTGATATTGTGAGATAGATTCACACCATACATATGAAGCAAAAACCATCTTAAGCAGGGGAGAATCTAACCATCACCCCACCTCCCTCTTTACTTTCACTGAACCTCCCAATATAAGCATCCTGAGGTTAACTTTGATCAGAAACCAGACTAGTCATATAAATACTGTGATTGTATCAGAAGACAACTGCACAATTTTTTGATGAGTAACTCAACTTCTGACTCCCCATAACTTCTCAACCATTTACTAGGTGCCTTCAGGATCTTCATGGAGTGGAAGAGTCTTCATTTGGCTAAAACAGTGCAGCTCAAACAAGGTTCAAGAAGCTCAAGCTATCATCCAGCCCTTTGACTGACACCCCATCAGCCACCTTAAATAATCATTTCCTTGATTATCAATGCACAGTCTTAGAAGTATGTACCATCTTCAAAAATCAGCAACTTGCCAAGGCTCCTTTGGCAGCGCTGTCCAAACCTCTAGGAGAGTAAGGGCAGTGGGTGCATGGAAACACTAACGTTTCCAAACTACCTTAAAAGTCATGCACCATTCTGATTTGGAACGACATCAGCATTTTTTCACTACTACGGAGTCAAAATCTTGGTGCTGTCTCCCTAATAGTTCTGTGGTTAGATCAGAGCCATGAGGACTGCAGCAACAACATTTTCAAGGGCAATTGAAGATGGGGTAGAAGTAATGGCTTTGCAAGTGATATTAAACAAGCAGGTTCATACTTTGCTGGTTTCTTCTCCTCTCCCTCCATCCTTTTTAACTAACACAGTGACATTGATATTTTTCTGTGCAAAGGCAAATTTCCTGAACATAATAAGCTTTGGTGAGTGATATATATGTAATGTCTTCAACTACTACTTTTCATTGTCCCCAGCCAGATAATCAGGTTTTGGATATATGTCCATTTCAAGTTTTATTAGATTTTCTATTTCCAGATTTTTTAAATAAACTTGTGTTAAATCCACTAACTTCCTTACCTCAACATATTTTAGTTACCCTTCAACAGCTGGTATTTTATTCGCTTTCTTCATTGTGAAAACAAATGCAAAGCAGTCATTTGACAAGACTGCTATTTCCTAATGTCCATAATTCTCATCTGCATCTGTCATTAATGGACTCTTTAACATGCTCATTTTCTTAACATATCACTTACCAATTCCTTTTATATTCCCTTTTTGCACCTCTTATGACTTTACGTATATCCCTTTATTATGCTATATAGCTCTCCCAGTCTACTGGCTTTCCACTTAAGTTTACATTTGTGTAAATCATTACTTTTAGCTCAATACTGGGTCTTACCTCAATTCTTGGCTATGATCACTTTTTAAAACAAGTGGAATAATAGCCTCCTTACAGTACATAGTTCTGCTATATACTTGCTTTGTATTTCATCACATACTTATTTGACAATTTCTTATCAATTTGCTTAAAGATTTACCAATCAAAACTTAGACCAATTCACTGTGGTGACTTCTCATTCCTTTGGTGTTTATCTATATTTAAAAACTTTGTTTCAGCCTATTTGTAATAAGAGGAAGAATATCTGTATTAGGCACCCATTTCTAACTGAGGTGGAAAATGTGATTCAGACAGTTACAGCTCAGTCTGAATTCTTTTTGTTTGGATTATAATGCATAGGAGACAAGAAATGAGGAAGAAACTCTTCTATATATTTTAAAAACATTTTTACTCCTGTTTATAGCATATTATTCTCCCTACCTAAAGTGAAGGTTCACTGGACCAGCACTGGGGATTTCAGGACTGTCATATGAGGAGAGATTGGTTCAACTAGGACTGTATTCACTGCAGTTTAGAAGAATGACTATCAGAGTGAAACTTATAAAATTCTAACAGGGCTAGACAGGCAGTTGCAGACAGGATATTCCTCCAGGTTTAAGAGTCTAGAAATATTTCAAGGACAGACAAATGCGAGAACAAGTAAAATTCTACATACCTTTAGCAGAGGCATCCAAAAGATCCATCATTACTGAATCAGCACCTTTTGTATAAACAACCACTTTATTAGTCAGTGGATGTCGGACTACCACAGACATTCTCTTTCGAATCGAGTCAAATGGTAAGATGTGCAAGAGTTGAAAATGCAATCGTCCTACTTTGTTAAGTTCCACAGTGACTTGACTACAGGTCTTAGATATTAAAGTACACTTGTAGGCCCGAGCCGCATGTACCAATGCAGCTTCATCTGGACTCTCAGCTTCATAACGCAATTCTTCTGCAGAGGTGCCCTGCATTGTGGGTGAAAGGCCTGCGGTTTCATCAAGCTCTTTTGACACATTTGGAACATTTTCATTAGTTTCAGATGGGCCACCAGTAGTTTCCTTGGTTAACCCAGCAGATTCTTCCATTTGCTTTTGGAGTGCATTGGATAAAGAAGCCGGCTTCACTCGATTTAACAGTCTGTTAGTAAAAATACTTGGACTTTCTGTTGATGAATTTTTTCTACTTGAAAGACAGGAAGGGCTTGCACTAGACACCGAAAATCTATGAAACATTAGCTTTAGCTCTTCCAGTGATTTCTTTGGAGTATTGCTGAATGAAGGTATTCTTACCTTTATTGACATAAAAATATATTACAATTAGATAAATGAGCTTTACCACCTTCCCATGAATACAAAAAGTCAATTCATTCCAACAATTGAATATCAGTGCTTTTTGAAATGAACGTTTGATACACTGGAGGAGGACAAGGGATCATTAACACTTTGTTCTTCCACATAATTCATCACAAGTTAGGAATCATGACTTATACGTAATTGCCTAGAGAATTCCCTCTGTTCTTAAAACTTTTCTAAAGTTTAATTGACTAATATTGGTTTACAATGCAACTCTGCTCAAATCAACAGATAAAGCCAACATGTGTTCAAAACACTAAGATGTGTAAATAGTAATCCATGTTAAAAGAGATCTATTTAGGATTTAATTCCAGCAAACCAAATTGATGCACCATGAATAAACTTGCAGGTGCACAAATTTCTGAAAGAGCTGAAGGGAAAATTCAATGTTAACATAATCACAACGCGAGAGTACAGATCACATTAGCAGGTCAATGTAATCACCATGCAGTCAATGCACTTAGAGTCATGGAGTCATAAGATGCCATATGCCATTATTAGTTAATAATGTTACAAAAAGCTATAACAATTTTATTTTGTTTTTGTTTCTGGTTCCTAGCTTCTGTAATTCTTTTGCCTTTTTATCTTTAGTCTAACACAATTGCGTTGGAATGGAAGGCTCATTCAAAAACAATATTTTAAAGATCTGCATATAATCTATGTCAAATTATTCAGTTACACGTAGTTCTAAATTTCCATTTAAAAATATTGATGATTTCAATCCCTTGTTCTCACTGTTCACTTGTTCCTCCCCCAAACCTTTCTTTCTAAGTAAACTAATATTCATAACCGCATTTTCAACCTTTCAAATGGTCTATCTCTACCAAGTAGGGGTAGACCTTGTCTCACTTCCCCATTGGCCTCAACAAGTTTAAATTTGAATTTAATGTGCAAACTACAGCCTCCGGGTGATTTGTCCATGGCATTAGTGGTCAGAGTCTATGTGCCAATCAATCAGGACCCTCTTCTCATTCACAATAAAATGTAGCTCCCTTTGAAACTTGGCATTCTTGAATGTCTCCTTTTTTCCAAAAAAAAATTAGTTCACTGATAATCATTGCTTTTGATTGTGAATGTAATTGCTGCAATTAAAAAGAAACTTAAAAAAATCTATACATTTAATAATGTTATGATTCAGTACATTATAGAAATAATGACTCAAGCACATATCTAAACCTGCATCAGACTTGCTCCTTAATCAGTTGTCATAAGCAATCAATATGATCCGAGCTCAAGTTTTGACTAATGTTACCACACAGCACATTGTAAGCAATTTGATATTACTCAAATCAGCAACTCCTACAACCAAGCAGAACAACACATGAACTCATCACTATCTCCAAGTTCCCCTCCAACTGACACACCTTCCTGATTTAGACATACATTACTGTTACTTCACTGTTGCCAGTCAGAATTCTAGAACTCCCTCCCAACCAATAATGGGGTGTATCTTCACCCCAAGGTCTGTGACTCCTCAAATATGTAACATATTTAAGCATTTCCTTTAAACATATGAGCTGAATTGATTTTATCAATTTCAAGGTTTACTTCACATATAGATAAATTACCATACCTCTTTTTGCCCCATCTTTGACAGCAGGAATACAAAATGAAAACATTAATATAAATGAGTAGCAATCAAATGGGTACTTTTTCAAGAACAGGTAAAATTAGAAAACTAAGATCAATTGAAATTCATTGCACTTATTATACCTATTTTATAAGCAGCCTGAACTATACCACTGCATGAAGTCAAGAAATCTCAAAAAACATTCAACACCAATCTATCTATTAACAAGGACTCCAAACATGGAAATCTAATTATGATACGTTAAAAAAAGCTTACACATTCTTAAAACAGTTTAAAGAACTTATTAGTTCCTCTTAATTTGCCAGTGTTTCACAATAAATTAATTGCATTACATCATTAGTATAATGTGGATAGACCCCCACGAATCCATGGTAAGGTCCCAAAAATAGCAATGAGTTGAACTGCCTGATGATTTTTTTTGTGGCATAGACTAAAGAAGGTATATTGGCCAAGACCCCAGGAGAATATCACTCTTTTTACAATAGACATTTAACAACAAACAGAAGCAGATAGCGCCTCAGTTAGTACCTCACTGAAAAATGGCCTTTTAAAGAATAGTCTTTTTCAAAGTACAAAACTACATTTGGGGCCACCTACATATTTAATTAAGGGTTACTGTATTTTTATTTTCAAGTTTTGTTAAAACAATAATTATCGCAATGTATTACCTTCATCATCTGTAATAGCATAACCTGAGCAATTTTAAACCTTAATTTATTTCACACTGGAAGGAGCTCTACCTGAAAATCTATACATGAACTCACATCCTAATTTATACCATTCTACCCATTATTCCTACACATTGTTTCTGTTCCTGCCCTGATCCATCTTATTTAATCATTATTTCAAATTTATTCAGTGATACTGACGCATTTTCTTTTTAACCTCAACCAATACTGAGTGTAATCAATTCAATATTTATTTACTTGAAGGAAGGTAGTTCAATAATATATTACCACAAGCACTTATGAACACCTGATGGGTACTACTATTTTGCTTGAAGAATCAAAGTTACAGGAGACTGGAAGGTGGCTAAGGAAAAATACATTTTGAATAGTTTAGCAAGGTGAAGGACACCAGAGAGAAAGTTGTATTCTATTTTTGGACCTAGTGTCAAAATGAAGGTTTGATGTCTAAGCCCTAACTCTTGTTAAATAAGCCCAGCCCTACCCCCTCACTTCCACTGCACCGGTAACAGTATGCAACGTCCTTCACTAACAATGCCAGGATGATCTCAGTTTAGGAAAAAATATTACATTAGAGGCAGCTTTCCATCATGAACTGACACAAAACAGATTGAAACTAAACTTACTAATTTCATACAGAACCCATATAAATCAAACAGCAGAGTTTCACGCCATCAGTCAGATCACACTTTAAATCCACATTTCAGAGTTCTAAGAAAACTATAATTAAACAATTCAAACATTGGATAACTGTTGACCTTACCCGCTGTCTTGGCTGGTTAAGGGATGACACAACAACAGTGTTACAGATGGCTAAGGCAAGGAAGAAGTCCACAATATAAGCATATTCCAGGGAAGGCACATTTTCTGCCGTATTCAACAAATGTAGCGGCTGAGATGCGATTCGTTCTAATTTCCTTAGAAGCTGAGAATCTGGTGCAACATCTCTCTCCTGAAAATCAAAACACATTTTTAGGCAAGGAAGTTGTTAAACCTGCAGTCGAGAGAGAGTGAGGAGGCAGAAATTGGGGAAGACAGACTGTAAGTGTGTGTGTAGACAACAAAGGAGAAAGAAATGGTAACTTATTTTAAGGTGCAAGTCTAATGATTTTATCTTCCACTAGCCATTAGGTTTCTTTATTTTTGAAGGAAAGACCTTTACATCATAAAGATTGTGCTGTTAGTTTATTACTCCCAACAGCTTTATTTCTGTCTATAATGCCAAGTTCCTGCTTTTCACGTTCTTAATGTTGATGCATATCTTCTTTTAAAATCTGTAGCCTGCTGTTTAGCATCTCAATTGATTTGGTATCAATAACCTTCTAGGCCAGCTCATCCCACATTCTCAGAACCCTTTGTGTGAACAATCTTTAATCTTTGATTATTCAGATTATTTTGCTTGTAACGATGTGAAACTGTCAGCATTGCTATTGAAATTGACAAGCTCCAGATAATGAACATGTGATTTCGCCAGAGGGTGTACTGCTGAGGTCCCCTGATGCTGCAACCGATGATTTGAGAACTTCCACTTTGTACGCATTACATTGTAAACCTTACGGTGAAAGCTTTTGCTAAACTTATACATTGAGTGAGATATAACTGGATTTTTAACTAAATACTAACTTTATAGTTACTGCTCAACATCAATGACCCACATTTGTGAAATATCAGAATACCTCTAATATAATTAAAATAAATATGGAATTTATTAAGAATTGAACAGAAAATGCTGTAGAAACCCCATGAGTCTGACAGCATCTGTGGAGAGAGAAATAAAGTTGATCATTTGGTTCTGAAGATTCTGAAGTTGAGACTTTACACTTTAAATGTTAATCCGATTTCTCTCTCTAAGATGCTGCCAGACTCACTGATTCTCTCCAGCAATTTTTAATTTCAGATTTATCCTTCTATAGACTCCTTGCGACATCCTCACTACTTGCCTTCCCAGCTGTTTTTGTGTCATCCACAAATGTGGCGACAGTACATTCAATTCCCTCATCCAAGTTGTAACACATGTAGTCAATAATAGTGGCTGTAAAACCGATCCCTGTGGCATGTCACTAGTTATAGGTTGCCATCCTGAAAATGTCCCCTTTAACCCTATTCTGTCCTTTCTATTAGTTAGCCAATCCTCTATCCATTCAGGCGACCGAATCAACACGGACATCTACTACAAACCGACCGACTCCCACAGCTACCTGGACTACACCTCCTCCCATCCTGCCCCCTGTAAAAACGCCATCCCATTCTCCCAACTCCTTCGTCTCCGCCGCATCTGCTCCCAGGAGGACCAGTACAAAATACGTACAACACAGATGGCCCCCTTCTTCAAGGACCGCAATTCCCCCCCC
>NC_057710.1:90663617-90726387 GCF_004010195.1 Chiloscyllium plagiosum
ATCCTCCAACCACAAGGGATGAACTCGGGTTTCACCAGTTTCCTCATTTCCCCTCCCCCCACCTTGTCTCAGTCAAATCCATCGAATTCAGCACCGCCTTCCTAACCTGCAATCTTCTTCCCGACCTCTCCGCCCCCACCCCAGTCTGACCTATCACCCTCACCTTGACCTCTTTCCACCTATCACATTTCCGACGCCCCTCCCCCAAGTCCCTCCTCCCTACCTTTTATCTTAGCCTGCTGGACAAACTTTCCCCATTCCTGAAGAAGGGCTTATGCCCGAAACGTCGATTCTCCTGTTCCCTGGATGCTGTCTGACCTGCTGCGCTTTTCCAGCAACACATTTCCAGCTCTGATCTCCAGCATCTGCAGACCTCACTTTCTCCTCTATCCATGGTAATATACTATCACCAATACCATAGACCTTTATCTTGGTAAGTAGCCTTATTGAATGCCTTTTAGTAATCCAAATATATTATGTTTACTGGTTAATTCATATTTACCATACCCATTACTTCCTGAAAGAACTGTATTACATTTTTCAGGCATGATTTCTTCTATGCTGACTCTGCTTAATTATGCTCTGTATTCCTAAATGCTCTGCAACTACATATTTTATAACAGACTAACATTTTCACAGATGAACAGGGCGGCACTGTTGCCTCACAGTGCCAGGGACCCAGGTTCGATTCCAACCTCAGGCGACTGCCTGTGTGGAGTTTGCATATTCTCCCAGTGTCTGCATGGGTTTTCTCCAGGTGTTCTGGTTTCGTCACACAATCCAAAGAATGTGCAGGTGAGGTGAATTGGCCATGCTAAATTTCCCATAGCATTCAGGGATGTTAGATTAGGTGCATTAGTCAGGGGTAAGTGTAAGAAAGTGGGGTAGGGGAATGGGTCTGGGAGGGTTACTGTTCGAGGGTTGGTGTGGACTTATTGGACCGAAGGGCCTGCTTCCATAGTGTAGGGATTCTATGATAAACTGACTCAATTGAAGTTTTTAAGATTCTGAATGGTTTTGAGTAAGTGGACGTAGAATGAAAGTTTCCTCTTGTGGGACAGTCCAGAAATACAGGACACTTTTACAGAACCAGAGGATGCTCTTTCAGGATGGAGATGAGAAGGATCTTTTTCTCTCTGAAGGCTGTCAATCTCTGGAATTCTTTGCTTCAGAAGGCAGTAAAATTGAGGTTGTTGAATACGTTTAAGCCAGAGATGGATATCTTTTTGTTAGGCAGGGAATCAAAGGCGATTGGGGGAAGATAGGAACAGACAATTCAAAACAGAAACTCATCAGCTATGAAGGCTGATCTCTATTCCTTCTTTATATGTTTTTATTGCTATGTGATATTTGCAACTGTGAAAATAATCTACTGAGCTTGAGCTTTAACACTAGCTTTCATAATTCTAGTACTTTTCCAGATTAAATAAAAAGAATAGATTTTTAAAGCTTTATATTTGGTTCAATTTTTCAAACATAAACATGTGTGCTTAAGTGAGAAAAGAAACATACTGATCATACGTCTGTTGCAGCTTTTGTGGCCTATAAATTTGGGAAAAATGTATTAAACTGAGAAAGATGGACTACAAGTGAGAAGTGGTAAGTGAGAGGTTTCAATGACCATCTGTTGTATCAAAGTTAGGAAAATAAAATGGAGACATTAATTATAAGACCTTATAATTAAAAGGAACAACACAAAGTGGCATACTCACAATTGAGGTGCTGAATGCTACTTGACGTGAATGTGCAATTTTTTCATGTTCATCATCCTCATATACATCTTTCTTAGTCAATGTTGAGCCTTTAGAAGTCAAGCAATTTAATGAGCTATGGCTTCCCACTATTGGTAGGGATCTGCAGCTGTTCGAATGGTGACAAATAGGTTCCATAGAAGTGTTACAGCAATCTTCAGAATTAAAATTCTGATAAAACTCCAGCCTTTTTGCTATTGGACAGGTGAAAGACAAACATCAATATGAATATAAAGGATTGAAGTGGATTGATTTAAACATTCTAGTGTTCTCTTCTGACAAATAACACTGATCAAAAATCTCAGTACATTTCAAACATTCTTTACAAATATCCTGTTTAAACGTTACAGAAGACATGATGCACAAAATTGGTTTTAAACACATGTTCGGTGTATATGAGCACAAAATGACTCTTTTCTGTTAAGATCAATGATGAGACCATTAAATTGTTATGATTTTGTTGGGGATCAATAATTTTCCTTATGTTTAAAGCAGAGAAAGTTTGAGATCTTATGTACTTAGTAAGGGAATAAAGCCACACAAGACTCCATTGTTTTGAACTATACTTTTCTGTGCAAAGTTAGAATATAAAACAATTAAATCCGTACATCTTGCCGAAACTGACATGAGGCAAGAGTAAATTAACAGACAAACTGTGATTCATCAGCCCACAAAGCATATCAAACAGAATATGTCGTTCAGACAGATTCCAGGAATTTCTCATCAACAACTATCAGCCTGACATTACAAGACATCAAAACTCATTATAACTTTGCCTCCTTCACAAGGAATGTCAGTTCTTAACTTTCAAAGATCTAGCTTTCATTCTTCCTTAAAACCTGCAGTCACGCATGGACTGCCTCAATGGCTGTTCAAATCCTGATAATTTAATCTCTTGCCCCAATACTGGGTTCCACTGGACTTCTATCTACACTTTAGTACCTATTCATGAGCACAATTCCAGATTTTGCCTAGTTTCACTATGTGGTAGTGCCCCTGGGTTTCTTGGAGATCTAGTATTTCTCAGTGGAGATCTGGGTGGAATGCATTTTGGAGGGTCAATGCAGACTTGACGGGACTAATGGCCTGCTTCCACACTGGAGGGATTCCAAGATTATTACTATTTCCTGGAACGGCTTCTCTTAACACATAAGTCAGCGTTCAAGTCAATAGTCCTAACTAGTACATATGAAGAGGAAGTATTCACTGACAAACAAAATAAAACACCAAAATTTAACACAAGTTTCTCATTTTAGAAGGAAACTGGCATCAAAAAGTAATATTTTTATATAATTTAAGAAAATCTATAAATTTGTTATCTAAATCCCACTCCATTAAATAGAATAGTACAAAATTATAAAGTAAACTAAGTTTAATTAAATGAACCTCATCTTTACTGGAAAAAGGAACAAGAATTACACTTCTAATAACACTTTTGATGACCTTCAGATG
The DNA here is from genome assembly GCF_004010195.1 of Chiloscyllium plagiosum. Classification (NCBI taxonomy): domain Eukaryota; kingdom Metazoa; phylum Chordata; class Chondrichthyes; order Orectolobiformes; family Hemiscylliidae; genus Chiloscyllium; species Chiloscyllium plagiosum. Next base: position 90,666,821 of record NC_057710.1, read on the forward strand.
CTTCACAATCAATGAAAATGTTTTCAACATTGATCGCTGAGTGGGTTGAGGTTGAGAAATAAATATGCCAAATCATCTTGGTTGGTGTATCCATGAACTGACTGGATGACATCAGACAGTGAGGTAGTCCATGTGATTATTTAAAGTACTTTCAAAATCTAGCAAAATTGTAAATTTTGTAAATGAAACTTCTAAATTGTAAACAAAATAGAAACATACCATTTTCTTCATGAAAATACTCAATCCCAGCAATGTTGCACCTGCTGAAAACCATTTTGTTCTCTGTAAGTGTTCCAGTTTTATCTGAAAATAGGTATTCAATCTGCCCCAGGTCTTCAGTGATGTTCAACGCCCGACATTGAATGGTAGAATCTGTATTTTCATCATACAAGTCAATGTCACTCTGGAGGAGAAGTACTTGGCCCAACTTGACAATTTCAATGGACACGTACAACGAAATTGGGATCAACACCTTAAAAATAAAATGCCAGGATGGCATAGGTTTAAGTTTGAATATTTGATGTTATTGATATCACTATTTTCAGAGCACATAAAATAGACTGTAAAAATCACACCTAGTATCTTTGTGAATATAATTCTTACAGAAAATCAAGCATCTTACATTTCAAAAATCTTCCTTTCAGAACCTCCATCTTTCAATTAAAAGCTGGTTAACCACCTCCTACACTGTTCAGCTAATGCAACTGTAGCAAACTCACTGAATGATTTTCCTAGTCTCTGTGAGGTATGCTTTCCTTTTCATACCACACAATTCGGCCCTTATTTTTGTACTGGGTCTCTGTAAAGCATCTGAAATTCAGTTCATTCTACACCCGGCTTTTCTATATAGCCTGTAATTTGTTTCACATTATCACATTTTCTTTTGAAGATCCCAAATGACCCTGTCTCCACCACACTTGCAGGTAATGTATTTCACTTCCTAGCCATTCTGTAAAAAAAGAATTTCTGTGTGTCACCATTGCTTCTTTTGCCAATTATCTTAAATCAATATCTTATAGTGCACAATGTCAATGGGGACAAATTACTCCCTGTGCATGATATGTCGATCTCTCATGATTTTGAACACCTTCACTAAATTCCCTCAACTTTAACTTCTCAAAAGGTAAATAATTCCTGAGTGATGGTCAATGAATATTTTTCAGGCTGGAGTAAGGTTTGTATTAGAGTTCCCCACAGGTCTGTAATTGGGACCCTTGTCTTTCCCTGATATAGATCAATGATCTGGATCTTGGTGTTCAGGGGACAATTTCCAAGTTTGCAGATGACATTAAACTTGGAAGAATTATAAACTCTGAAGAGGACGATGTACAATTGCACAATTCAAAAAGGGGTGCAGGAGCAAAGGTACCTGGGTATACAGATCTTTTAGGGTGTCAGAACAGGTGGAGAGAACAGTTAATAAAGCATGCAGTGTTCTTGGCTTTATCAGTAGGGACATAAAGTACACAGCAAGGAGATGAGGTGAACGTGTACAAAACATTTGTTAGAACTCAGTTGGAGCACTGTGCACAATTATGCACTGGAGAGAGTGCAGAAGAATGGTTTCAGGAATGAGAAATTTCAATTTTGAGGACAGATTGAAGTACAGAGTTATACAGTACAGAAGATGTCCTTTGGCCCATCGACTCTACACCAATCAAAAAAAACCTACTGTAACTCTACACAACTTCCACTTACCAGCACTTGGTCCATAACACTGAATATTGTGGCAATTCAAGTGCTTATCCAAGTACTTTTTAAAGATTGAGAGATTTCTCACTTTAATTATCTTCCCAAGCGGTGCATTAAAAATTTTCTGCACCTTCTGGGTGAAAAAGCTTTCCTCAAAACCCCTCTAAACCTCCTGACTTTAAGCTTAAAATTGTGGTCCCTTATTATGGACTCTTCAACTAAGAGGAACAGGTGCTTTCTATCTACCTTACCCATGTGCCTCATACTTTTATAGAGTCATGGAGATGGACAGCATGGAAACAGACCCTTTGGTCCAACGTGTCCATGCCAACCAGCCATCCTGACCTGATCTAGTCACATTTGCCAGCACTTGGCCCATATCCTTCTAAACACTTCCTATTCATATACAAATGCCTTTTAAATGTTGTAATTGTACCAGTCTCCACCACTTCCTCTGGCAGCTCATTCCATATATGCACCACCCTCTGTGTGAAAAAGATGCCCCTTAGGTCCCTTTTATATCTTTCCCCTCTCACCCTAAAGCTATGCACTCTAGTGCTGGACTCCCTCACCCCAGGGAAAATACCTTGTCTATTTATTCTATCCATGTCCCTCATGATTTTATAAACCTCTGTATGGTCACCCCTCAGCCTTCGACACTCCAGGGAAACCAGCACCAGCCTATTCAGCCACTCCCTAAAGATTAGATTACATTACAGTGTGGAAACAGGCCCTTCGGCCCAATAAGTCCACACTGACCCGCCGAAGCGCAACCTACCTATACCCCTACATTTACCCCTTACCTAGCACTACGGGCAATTTGGCATGGCCAATTCACCTGACCTGCACATCTTTGGACTGTGGGAGGAAACCGGAGCACCAGGAGGAAACCCACGCAGACACGGGGAGAACGTGCAAACTCCACACAGTCAGTCGCCTGAGGCGGGAATTGAACCCGGGTCTCCGGCGCTGTGAGGCAGCAGTGCTAACCACTGTGCCACCGTGCCGCCCATAAAGCTCAAATCCTCCAACCCTGGCAACATCCTTCAACCCTGGCAACATCCTTGTAAATCTTATCTGAACCCTTTCAAGTTTCACAACATCCTTCTGATAGGAAGGAGACCAAATTGCACACAATATTCCTAAAGTGGCCGAACCAATGTCCTGTACAGCCGCAACATGACCTCCCAACTCCTATACTCAATACTCTGATGAATAAAGGAAAGCATACCAAATGCCTTTTTCACTATCCTATCTACCTGTGACACTACTTTCAAGGAACTATGAACCTGCACTCCAAGGTCTCTTTGTTCAGCAACATTCCTGAGGACCTTGCCATTAAGTGTATAAATGCTGATCTGATTTGCTTTTCCAAAATACAGCACCTCACATTTATCTAAATTAAACTCCATTTGCCACTCTTCTGCCCATTGGGCCATCTGATCAAGATCCTATTGTACTTTGAGGTAATCTTCTTTGCTGTCCATCACACCTCCAATTTTGGTGTCAACTGCAAATTTACTAACAATACCTCCGATGTTCACTTCCAAATCATTTATATAGATAACAAAAAGCAGTCGATCCAGCATGATCCTTGTGGCACACCACTGGTCACAGGCCTCCAGTCTGAAAAATAACCTTCCACCACCACCCTCTGTCTTCTACCATTGTGCCAGTTCTGTATCCAAATGGCTAGTTTCTCCTGTATTCCAGGAGATCTAACCTTGCTAACCAGTCTCCCACGGGGAACCTTGTTGCAAGCTTTATTGAAGTCTATATAGATCATATCCACTGCTGTGCCCTCATCCACCCTCTTTGTTGATTCTTCAAAAAACTCAATCAAGTTTGAGAGACATGATTTCCCACGCACAAAGCCATGTTGACTTTCTCAAATCAGGGATAGTTTTGCCTTTGCAAATACAAGTAAATCCTATCCCTCAGAATTCCCTCCAACAACTTGCCCACCACCGACGTCAGGCTCACTGGTCTATCATTCCCTGGCTTGTCCTTACCACCTTTCTTAAACAGTGGCATCACGTTTGCCAACCTTCTGTCTTCTAGCACCTCACCTCTGACCATCGAGGATACTAATATCTCAACAAGAGGCCCACCAATCACTTCCCTAGCTTCCCACAGAGTTCTTTGGTACACCTGATCAGGGCCTGGGGATTTATCCACTTTTATGCGTTTCAAGATATCCAGCACTTCCTCCTCTGTAGTAAGGACATTTTCCAAGATGTCACCATCTATTTCCCGACATTCAATACCTTCCATGTCCTTCTCCACAGTAAACACTGATGCAAAATACTCGTATAACATCTTCCCCCATCTCCTGCGGCTCTACACATAGGCTGCCTTATTCATCTTTGAGGGGCCCTATTCTCTACTTAGCTACCCTTTTGTCCTTAATGTATTTATAAAATCCCTTTGGATTGTCCTTAACCCTATTTGCCAAAGCTTTCATGACCCTTTTTGCCCTCCTGACTTCCCTCTTAAATGTACTCCTACTGCCTTTATACTCTTCTAAGGATTCACTCGATATCTCCTGTCTATACCTGACATATGCTTCCTTCTTTTTCTTAACCAATACCTCAATTTCTCAAGTCATCCAGCATTCACTACATCTACCAGCCTTTCCTTTCACCCTAACTGGAATACCCTGTATCTGGACTCTCGTTATCCCATTTTGAAGGCTTCCCATTTTCCAGCTGTCCCCAATCAGCTTTTGAAAGTTCTTGCCTAATACTGTCAAAATTAGCCTTCCTCCAATTTAGAACTTCAACTTTTAGATCTGGTCTATCCTTTTTAAAAACTAATAAAATTATGGTCACTGCCCCCAAAGTGCTTCCCCATTGACACCTCAGTCACCTGCCCTGTCTGATTTCCCAAGAGTAGGTCAAGTTTTGCATCTTCCCTATTAGGTACATCCACATTACTAAATCAGAAAATTTTCTTGTACGCACTTAAATTCCTCTCCAACTAAACCCTTAACACTACGGCAGTCCCAGTCAATGTGTGTAAAGTCAAAATGCAACGAAATCAAAGTATTTGGGATTGTTCTCCTTGGATAGGAGACAGTTGAAAGGAGAGTTGATAGGTGATTTCAAACTTATGAATGAGCTGGGTACAGTAGATAGGGAGAAGCTGTTACAACTTGTAGAATAAAAAGAACATTGCCACATAGATATAAAGTAATGTGCAAATGAAGCAAGGATGGAGAAAAAAATGCACAGTGAGTAGTTAGTGTAGCGCTGCCTGGAAATGTAGTGGATGCAGATTCAATTGAGGGTTTCAACAGGGTAATTATTAATCACTTAGATAAAAATTGCATGCAGGGATATGGGGAAAAGGCAAGAAATTTATACGAGGTAATAAAACAGGTAAAAGGAATAATGGGCAAAATGGTTTCCTCCTGGGTCGTAACAATTCTGTGGTTTCTCCAATTCATTCGTCATTCTGAAACTACTTTCATGAATCTTTTCTGTACTCTCTCAACATCCTTCCAAAATTATGCCATCCAGAATGGACATAACGTTCTAGAAAAGCCAAATCAATGTGTTATATAGGATTACAAAAGTTTCTTTTGTACTTTACGTCCCTACTAATAAATCCTAATCTTTGACTTTTTATTCACCATTTCCTCAACCTGCTCTTCCAGATTCAATGGTTTGTGCATTTGCTCTTGCACCTGTTTAGACCTGCACTTTTTATTTTATAATGTATTTTTATTTTCTACTGAAATAAATCACTTCACATGCATCTACATTCAAAATGACACCTCTAAAATGTTTGCCATTCCACCCTCTTGAAATTTCACACTAGCCATCTCAGTACATAATTTTTTCAAGTTTTCTGTCATCTGCAAATTCTGAAACTATCCAATATATCCAAGTCTAGGTCTCATAATGCACAGAGAAAAACAACATCAATGCCAGAAAACCCAACTCTATATCTTCTTCCAGTCCAAAAAAATACTCACAATGACTCGACGCTTATTACTTGGTCAACTTCATATCCACGCCTCCCCTGTCTTTATAGCATAACGCTATAAATTAAAATTTTTGTGCTTATGAAGTGCCCAAACTTCCAGTAGGGTCAGATTTAGACCTGCAACATCATACATTATTTGTACAGCCCCCCTTACCTGAAGTAAAATAATCATGGTCCAGAACATGTAGAATGCTGCCAAAGCTGAAGGGGTATGTTCTCCATCTGGCTGAGGGACATTAAAAATAGGAAATTGCGAATAGCTACTTAACCAAATTCCATGACCTAATCATAAAATAAAAGTAATTAAGGTTAGACTTTTAAGATATTAAATTGCATTATTCACAATATTTCTTTTGAAAACCGCACACAATGAAAAGGTTTTTGATGACATCATTGCAATCTTCTGATCAATAAGATGTAGGAATTGCGCATCTCGTAATAGCCCGGAATATCCTGGAACAGGACAGAAAAGTCTACCAAGATCAAAGGTAAATCAATTACATATATGATTTCATAGGTAACAGGAAAAGCAGCCCAATCTGATGAGCAGTAATAGAAATTTGAATTAAGTAACCATGATGAAAAACTTTCTCAAAGATTAGTTAACAGGCTTATGCAATTCACATTATTTATGACACAATTCACAAAAGGTATTGCATTCTAGGCTTGTAGACAATATCTAGTTATCAAAGAAAGGAGGACACTTGCAGGATGAGAAAGGTAGCTTTGTCAAACTTCTGTAGGTAAGTGTTGAGAACTACAAAATGGCAAATACACATGCTAAATGACAAAGACGTATATTGTTAAATAAGGTTTAGCAGAAAAAACAAATTCAAGTATGCTAACTGACCATACACTGAAATGTACAATGTTATGTGATAGCAACTGCCACTGTAGAATGTAATCGTGTGTGAATAGAATTTAGGTCAATGGTAATTAGAAGGGTACCACATTTAAACCAGTAAAATTAAGGGGCTGTTGTGGTGCACTGGTAGTATACGTACCCCTGGATCAAGAGATCCAGGTTCAAGTTCCATCTGCTCCCATCTCTGAGCAGGTTGATTAGAAAAATTGATTAAACGAGTAAAAAAAAAAGGACGGCACGGTGGCTCAGTGGTTAGCACTGCAGCCTCGCAGCACTAGGATCCCAGGTTCGATTCCAGCCTCAGGTGACTGTCTGTGTGGAGTTTGCACATGCTCCGCGTGTCTGCATGGGTTTCCTCCGGGTGCTCCGGTTTCCTCCCACAGTCCAAAGATGTGCAGGTCAGGTGAATTGGCCATACTAAATTGCCCATAGTGTTAAGTAAGGGGTAAATATAGGGGTATGGGTGGGTTGCGCATCGGTGTGGACTTGTTGGGCCGAAGGGCCTGTTTCTACACTGTAATGTAATGTAATGTAATCTAATCTAAATCTATTCTGTCAATAGGTGAATCAGAGATAGAAGTGGACTAAAAAGCAGCAATAATACATTTTAATGCAATTAAGAGAATAAAATACACATTTTGGCAAAGATTTTCATTTTATACTCATCAGAACAATTCACAAATATATCATTCGAGAGTAAAAACAACTTTTATATTGAGTGAATAGAGAATGTTGATTAGTTGGGAAGTGAACTGCAATTGGGAGGGGAGTTGCCATGGAGAATGTACCAATTCATGCTGATTGACAGTTAACAGCAAGCTTTATGTTTTAAACTAGTTGACTGTCATTGGTCATGGCACTGCCCTGAGAAATGAACCAATGAATGATTGTCACCTACTTAAGATGAACAGGCGCAGTGCACATATGTATTACTTCTATCTCTAAACCAGTGCTCTTTCAAATTGTCCTGAAGAGCGCAAGATGAAAAACTTAAACAAAATGTGTCTGCCTTTCAGCAATAATCAAGTTCTGTACTACCAAATAACTATAATTAAGAACATTAAAGTGGCACAGTGAAAAAGAATGTTGCGCTAAATAAAGACAAAAGTTAAAATTATGTGCCTGCAAACTGACTGCAGTTGTAACATCACTGAACTAGTGATCCAGAACCCAAGATTAATGTTCTGGGGATATATTTTAAAATCCCACGATGGCAGGTTGTGAAATTTGAATGCAGTACAAGTCTGGAATAAAAAGCTAACCTAATGATGACCACGTTAATCACTGTTATCCTCATAAAAATCCAACTAGTTCACTAATTCCGTGCTCCAAGGAAGGAAGACTGTTGCCTTTACCCAATCTGGCTTACATGTGACTCCAGACCCACAACAATGTGGCTAACTCTTGACTGTCCTCAGAAATGATCTAGGAATTCACTCAGGTCCACTGCAATTAGGGAAGAATAATAAATACTTGCTTAGCCAGTGATGCTCACATCCTTTGCACAATATTTTTAAAAAAATTAAGTTGTTAACTCAAAAAACAGAAACTTAGTACAAAAGGTCTTGAGATGCATTCTTGCTTAATCCTGAGTCAGGTTTCAAAACTATAACAGAACCATTAGCAAGACTGTCAAATTCTACTTACACAACATTACCACCCACATTCACTCAGTGAGTTGCTCATTCTGAGAAGTGACATAAACATGCTGGGCTAAATGACCCCCTCCAGCACTATGACAATTTTGTTAATTAGTCTTAACTCACTCCCATGATTGTTTTGATGTAAGTTACAACTTATATATAATCTCTCAACTTGACTGGCTCCCCATCTGAATAGCACATCAATTGAAAATGAATTTTCTCTCTTTTCAAATACAAAGGGAATCTCTTAGCCCACGTCTAAAATATATGTTTAGCAATACTTACATTTTAGTTTAAGAAAAACATGGATTTGTCTAAGGGACAACTAGCACTGTTCAAACCACGGCATAAACTAATTAAATAGTTACAGTGAATTAGCACTTCACACTTCAAAAAAGATATTTTTTCCATACTGATAAGATAATTATTGTGCAATTTCTTTCAAAGGGAGGTATGCTTGTCCTAATGCAGTCACACTAGACATCTTTCTTCCACATTTTGGCCACTTACCAAATGCTCCAATTAGACTCATCATGAATAGTAGGACCACACACCAAAGAACATCTGTATTAAGCTTCCTTTCAAGTTTGCTGCGCTTGTAGCGAGGGCCACTGTTATTCATCATTGCTTTGGTTTCATGTCCTGGTTTAGAAATAAATAATGAATGATCACCGGCAAATCCAATGTTACTGTTAAATTAAACTGGGACTGTGTATTCTCCTTAATTAATAGAACTAAACAATATAAAACAGCAATAATAATGAGAAACTGGGCTCCTTTAACCAACTAGACTATTCAGTTTCCAAAGCTGCACTAGCAGCCATATGTTTACATTGTCACCAGCTCATAAAACCTTTCACACTATGGTTATACCATATATATTCTAGTAATAGTTAATTTTTTTACTACTTTTTAAGGTTAAACTTATGGGGTTGACCATTACATGGATACTACATTTGAAGGGTTGAAAGTTATGCCTGTCAAAATTCATACCATAGCATTAGAAGCCCAATTGATCTCTGAATGAATCAAGAAAAAAAAGATGAATTATGGTAATTCTGAAAACCCAGAATGGAACTTAACAGCCAGCAGACTGGAAGACCGGGAGCGGAACAATCACCAGATTGAAAGCTGGAGTGGGACATGACGGCCGGCATACTGACTAATCAATGTTGATCTGTTATCTGTCAAGAACTAGGGTCGACTTTTACACAAGATATATGGAAAATTCCAGGTTATTTGGCCAAAAGTACTGGGTCGACTATTATTTGAGTATATACAGCAATTTCTGAGATCACATTGATTTCACTTTTAATTTTTGAACTTCCATCCGAATAAGAATACTATAGATAAAGAGAAAGTGTTTGCCATTTCTGAAACTAACATCAAACACAGTATCTATTGATACTTTCAATCAAATTGTTCAGATGTGTTATGACACACTTCTTGAACAAGTGGAACATATGGCTCAGAGATAGGGACACTATTACTGTGCCACACTACCCCCAATGATTTGAATTTAAATTCCACCTGCTGCAGTGGTGACATGAACCCACGTCTCCAGAGCATCAGCCTTGGGCTTCTGGATTACTGGCCTAGTGACATTACTACGACACCACTGTTTCTCCTAAGACAACAAGTGTACCTGAATCTGTAGATATTTTTATCAGGTAAATTCTTGGTCTATTCCTGATGAAGGGCTTTTGCCCGAAACGTCGATTTTCCTGCTCCTCGGATGCTGCCTGACCTGCTGTGCTTTTCCAGCACCACTCTAACCCAGATATTTTTATCAACCAGTTCAGACATTTTGCAACACATGCATGTGACAGGTGGGACTTGAGATAGCCCAGAAGTAGGCACACTACGAATGTCTGGGCAGGTAGGATCTGAACTACCACTGCACCAGAAGAGCCCTCATAAGGTGCAATAGTATCATTAATTCAATAACTAAAAATCAATACGTGTTGATAGATGTTATGTTATTGCCTTAAAAGTGATCAGAATGATTGAGTCCTCCAAGCTGAATGAATCTGAAGTGACGAAGCACACTGTCCAAAGTAAAAGTCAAATGTATGACCGTAATATTTCAAATGAAGCATTAATTAATTTGAATTTCTAAAAGGAACCAAGAGGATGAAGCTGTTAAAAATTCTTCCAATGCAATTTCTCACAACTTAAACATTACTAAAAATAAAATTAAAAATGTTCACAAAAAAGCCCCATCAAATTCTTCAACCAGACTTATTTGGAGAGTAGATGCCACATGTGTCACTGGCTTACACCATTTTCAAATTCCTACTGTGGTGATTGTAGCAAGGACAGCCAGATGGACTTCATTGAATGAATTGCCTGATTGGAGCTGTTAAACTGGTCCAAATAGGGAGCCCTTGCTGATGGACAAACAGGAATGGGAGATGTTCTGCTTACTCAGAGAGCTGGCTTTGAGGAAGCCAGACCAGTGTCAAGTACTATGCATGTCTAAATAAAGGATGACTTGGTGATGGGACACTGGCCTCTGTGGAGTTATTTCAGTGACGGCGAGAGGAAATTCTGAAGAAATTCGCTTGCAACAGCCATCTTTGAATTGAGGTAAGCATTTCTGGCATCATGCCATTATTTAGGAAGGTTGACTTGTTCGAGCCTGCTGTCAAAGGTTAGGCCCAGAGGGTGAAAAGAACTCATTTTTTTTTCCCAGGCAAATGACATTGGGGCAGATAAAAAGCAATGAGTAATTTTCCTGTGGACCCATAACTTTTTCAGTTATTAAGAGCCTAATATTTCCTAACACACCAGATACCAAAACATTTCAAGATGGATTTAGTTAAGGAATATTACAACCGCAAGTCTCCTCTAATTCTGAGATGCTATCAGGCTTACTCAGCAGTTCGAGAATGAGAGGAATCCAGGTCAGGATTTTTGATGAGGTTATGACAAGTGGCAGAGGCATGTGACTTTGGCTTAACCCTTAATGACATGCTGAGAGACCATTGGTATGTGGAATTAATTATGTAATTGTGCAAAAGCACCTACGAGCTGAAGCCCAAGTGGATTTCAAACAGGCCCTACAACTGAGTCTGTCATTAGAAAATATGGCAAGTAGAACGCACGCATTACAAGGTATGCTGATGGAAGTGGACACCGTTGCCTGGCCGACTGAGCTTGAGGGAACACCATTTGGGCAAAGGCAATTGCATAGCCATACTCAGAACATATCCTCACCAGATGGACTTTAGATCAGTCCATAGAAAATCCCCCAAAACAAAGCTAAGCCTCAGTGACATGGTTATCATTTTCTTCAGGATTCGGGCCGGCAAGCCACTGAAGTTGCTGCCAGTATGAGGACCTGAGACAGCAAAAGAATCCCACTCAGCCTGAATTGAGTAAGATAACTCATGGGCTAGTATCCAAGAGAGTGCACACCCTGGAAAGCTCACCTATATCTGGCTTGGAACAATTGAATTGCTGAGCAGCATCCAAATCAGAAACAATCAAAATAAACTTTTGGTTAAATGGTCACCTGGTTCTGATGGAGGCCGATACTGGCACAATTGTTTCAGTGATCACAGTGCCAGTCTTTAGCAAAATTTGATCTTGACTGCAACCTTTAAGTTTGGGCAAGACCTCAGCTAGACTGAGAACCTATACTGGGAAACCTTTGTAGATTCAGCATAAAACTTCGGTTCTGGTCTCAAATAAGAAGCAACTGGTTCACTTACCACTGACATCACATGCCCAAGCCTGACGGGATGAAACTGGTCGCAAAAGATTCACCTTGAGTGGCTCAACAACTTGCGATTAAAAAATGGCTGCCTGAGTGAAGTTCAAATTAAATATCCAGAAGTTTTTCAGGAAGCTCAAGGGACTATTAAAGGAACCAAGACAATTCTACAAGGCCCACCCAGTGCCTTTTGCCTGATATGCAAAAGTAGAGGTAGAAATCAGGAGGCTAGAAAGTGAACGAATCATCAAACCTGTAACTTGTGGAATGTGCTGCACCTGTTGTACCAATTGTGAAGCCTTACAGGACGGTTTGTCTTTGTGGGGATTTTAAACAAATGGTAAACTGCTTCTCGCAGTTGGATAAATACCCAGTCCTTCATGTAAAAGAGTTAACTATATACGTAAAGCTGGCTGGGCAGGGCTGTCCTTCCTTTAACTGGACAGGAGTCATCTGCACCTGCTATTGCAGATCGATTCCCCGAAGTATTCTACAATTAATACACATAAAGGATTGTATCATATACAAGACTCCCATGTGGGGTATCAACAGCCTGTGCCATTTTTCAGTGGATAATGGAGAACATTTTACAAGATCTACCCCAGGTCTCCAGTTATCTGGATGATGTGCTGAAAACAGGGAAAAGCAATATAGAGCAATTCGAGATTTTGGACAGAGTTCTTAGACACTTCTCCAAGGTGGGCTTATGCTTTAGAAGGGAAAAATGTGTGTCCCAGATACGTGGGGTATGTGGTGAGGAACTATGTGAGTGGGGAGGGGAGGAGAGACCTATGACACGAGTGGTGGTGATAAACATTGGGCAGACACCTGTGAGTGACAGGAGGAGAGAGAGAAGCTGTTTCACTCATTTTTCCTTTCCACTGGATATTATCAGGACAGGATTCAACCTTAATGAGATCAGTTAGGCCATGACCACCATCAAAACAAAAATTCTGAGATTTAACCATGCAGTTATTAGAACTTGGTTGGAGCACTACAGCAGCCTCCGAGCTGGTGACCCCAAAATGTTGGCTGGTGACTGTGACCCACGATTTGAACTCCTGTGCACAGTACCTCAAAGTGAAATTCTTGTTTTTCAAGAAAATTTGTCACAAAGCTATGGATTTATCATATTATTTTATATCAAGTTCTAACACTAACCTGCATAAACTACAATTCCAACAACAGCCTCAGTATTCCTAATGGTACAACCTCGAAGCAAAAGATTGTTCTTACTGAGACCAACCCGCTCTTTATTTTGATGTACCCTGCAAATTTTCATAAATGACAATGGTTAATAAGGAAAAAGCAACAGGCCTAGTTATATTTTTTCTAAAAATTTATACAGATAGATTTCAGAGAAACAGCTTGAGAAAGTGTATATATACAAATTTGTACCATTAAACAAGACTGCTATCTTGTATAAAGAGACTGAATTAATTACTCATTGCTTGCCTCTTCAATAATACTGCCTAGAAATTTAGAAAATTTTAGAAATTAGATTAATGTGACACAACAATTAGAGTAAATTCTGAACTTAAAATCAACTTTTTGAAGTTAGACATCCTGATCTTCCCCAATGAATGTATCGCTCATAAATATTTTCCATGAGTGAAACCTTTTCTAAACAATTTATTAAGGATAAACATTGTGGTGTTGGAGGAAAAATAAGAACAGTTATGAAGTCAGGACAAATACTTGCATTTTATGAAGCCATTAGAAAGCAAACATTCCAAGAAACTTCACAAGTGTGAGGAGAGTTTTGGAGGAGCGTGGGGAAATGGCAGTGAAATGACAAAAATAGATTTTAAGTCAGCTTTTGAAAGGTTAGAGGATTCTAGCAAGGCAGAGAATTTCATAATGCCAGCTTTTAACACCAGTGACAGACCCTAACATGGAGAACAAAGATTTGAGAACAGGTAGAGCAGTGAAGCAGCAAAACAGTGAAGAAATATTATTGGCAAGCATAAAGATTTTAAAGTCAAAATATTAAGAAATAGGAAACCAATAAAGATGTGGAAAGAGAATATTGTCAGTGAAAACATTGCCAAAACATCGATTGCAGCATTATCACATGAATTGTTACTTGTACAGGATGCAGTTCAGGATGCCACAATTAATATTTGAAAAGCTGAGATTCAAAGTGACATGGGCATGAATGTCAAATTTAGTGTATTGAAAGTGAAGAAAGAGGGTAAATGGTAATAATTTATGGGTGACAGTCGGTGACGTTAAGTTTGAAGTCCAGTCAAGTAAGACATCAAAATTATGCAACATTCTATTTTGATCCAATTCTGAAAGTCTTCATTTTCAAATTTTCAAATCTTTCTTAGTTAGTTGGGAAACACACAGCACTTACATATAACCTTTAAACTTGTTTAGATCATTGTTCGGACTTTCACATTCTATTCTGCTGGTGAACTGCTCAGGATCAGCTTCAGACCCCTGTATAAAAAGCAATTATGTAAGGACAAGTCAATTCATTTTATTTATATAATTCTCAAATGTCATCTGTAGGACATTAGAACACCTCTGCTCTTGCTATGACTTTCTACCTAGGCAACAAGAAATAGTCAGAGAAACATATATAGGAATTACAGTAGAAGTTTCTTAAATAATGGATGGCTCGTGGGTATGTATGAACAGGAGTTAAAGTTACTGATTTTTCAATATTCAGGCAAGTAAGCTGTCAAGAGGACAGAGAGTCTGCAGAAAGTTATAGACAGAAAAAACAAATGGACAAAAATTTGGCAGCTGGAATATCACATGGAAAATATAAGGCTGCCCACTTTGACAGGAAGAACATTTACTATTCAAATGAAGACAGACTTCAGAACTCAGAGATACAGGGTGAACTAAGTGGTTGGTTTGCAGGTTTAGCAAGTGATTAGGAAGTTAAATGGAATGTTGGTGTTTATTACAAGGAAAATAGAATACAAGAATTGGGAAATTTTACTGCCGATGTACAGGGCCTTGTTAAGACCACATCTGGGGCATGGTCTCCTAATTAAGAACTGACAAAGCTACATTAGAAGCAGTTCACTTAAGGTTTCACTTGTTTAGGTTGTGAGTACTTACCTTATGAAGAAAGCCTTTCATGTTGAAGTTGAGAAAATGAGATTCTGAAGGGACGATAATGTCGAGTCTGAAAGGATGTTTCCTCTTGTATAAGATACTAAAACTGGGAGTCACAATTTAAAAATATGAGGCCTAGCTATTTAAGATGGAGATGAAGATGAAGATAAAGATAACTCTTTTCTCTCAAAATATTGTTAGTCAGTGGAATTCTCTGTCCCAGAAACCAGAGAAGACTCTAGTTGCATTTACTAACATAAATTTAGTAACACTGAGATATATAGATCTTTAACAGACAAGAGAGTCTACTGGAAAGTGGAGTTGAGACCACAACCAGAGCAGTACTGCTCTTATGGAATGACAAAGCAAGCTCGAAGGGCTAAATTGGCCTACTCCAAAGCCTGATGATGCAATGCTGCTCTTTACAGCATACATTCACAATGTCCATAGTCAAAAGAAGGAAGATGACTTGGAAGTTAAAAATTGTAACGATATGGTCAGTTGTAGATACCTTAGCAAAGTTGTGCAAAAGGGAAATTTTAAAATAAATAGTGGAGGCAAGGGAGCAAATGTTGAAAGATATGGTATACCAAAGGATACAGGCAAGTTGAGAGGCAAATAATAATATGGGAAATGACAACCAAAAAATGGTAGGGAGGGACAGAGAGAGAGAAAGAAAAATCTAGGAACACACCAATGAAGACTGGGTATTTCAAAAATTATAAGAAAAACAACCTAAAGGCTCTAAATTTGAATGCATGCAGCTTTCATAACAAAGCAAACAAACTGATAGTGCACATTAAGGAACATAAATATGATCTGATATCCATTATAAAGATGTGGCTGCAGCATCTCAATAATTACACTCTGAATATTCAGGACATCAGTAAATATAATCAGTTTGGGTGAAGATGAGGAATAGTAGGGGAAAAAGTTTCTATCTGCCCATATATACTCGTGTAATCGTCAAATTTTTTGACTATTTTTAAAACATTAAATTTATGGGATACTACTTTTGAGTGGCTGAAATTCATGGCTGTCAAAGTTCATAAAATATCATTAGCAGAAGCTCAACTGACCTCCAAACAAATGGAGAAAAAACCCAGCAAATTACAGTAATTCTTGACCGGCACACTGACTCATAAATGTTAACCTGTTATCTGTGGGGAACTCGGGTCGACTTTTACAGGAGATACATTGAAACTTCCAGACCTTCTTGGCCAAAATTAAGAGGTCGACTTGTACACGAGATCGACTATTACTTGAATACATAAGGTAGTCAGAACAGTCCACGAGTCCCCACACAGTAAATGCAATGTTCTACAATGTTTCCAAAGAAATATGGGTGCTTCTGATAAAAGGTATGGCAATAAACAGAATGACTTTTAATCATTTAAACTGGGAAAATCAAACTGGTAGGAGAAGGCTAGACAAAAAGTTCATAGAATACTTTTGAGTTAGTTTCTCAGAGCTTCACATCCTGGAAGCGACCCAACAGTAGGTTATATTAATTTGGTATTGTATAATGTGACAGAATTAATGAATGAACTCAGGGTAAAGACATCCCTAGGCAGCAGCAAATATCAACATCCAGTTTGAGAGGTAGAAGATTGAACCAAACATTAGAATTTTAAAATAAGGAAAACTGTGTGGGCATGAAGGCTGCTGGAGCTGAAGTAAATAGGTGTACTAAGTTAGCGGATAGATTGATAGTGACTCAATGGTGGATACTTGAGGGAATGTTTAAGAATAGTTGGAATAAGTAGATTCTTACTGCATGGGCCGGAGGATCTGAGCTACTAGATTGGATCTTCTGGAGTAGTTTCCCTCGTTCCCCAAAGGTTCAGAAGTGACCTGACAGAGCTGTATAAGATTGTGGGGCATAAAGAATTGATAGGGAGGCACACGCAGAAACAGTTCTGGCAGCATCTGTGGCGGGAGAAATGGAATTGACATTTTGAGTCCGATTAAGTTGAAAGGATTTTGAAGAAGTGTTTAATCTGACTTGAAATGTTAACATTTTCTTTCTTGACAGATGATGCCAGATTTGATGAGTTTCTCCAGCATTTTGTGTGTTTTTCATATTTCTAGCATGAGCAATATTTTGCTTTTATGTCGATAAGAAGGCACTTCATAGAATTGTAGATTTTAAATTGTGGAAATAGGTCTTTCAGCCCAATAAGTCTGCACCGATCCTCTGAAGAGCATCCCATCCAGACGCAGCTCTCCACACCCTATCCCCATAACCCCACATTTACTGTAACTAATCCACCTACCCTGCACATTTTTGGACACTACAGGGCAATTTAGCATGGCCATTCATCCTGACTGGCACATCTATACACTGTGAATAATCAAGGTCTTTTTCCCAGGGTGTTGGAGTCCAAAACTAGAGAGCATAGATTTAAGGTGAGAGGGAAAGATTTCAAAGGCACCTGAGGGGCAACCTTTTCACGTAGAGGATCACGCGTGTATAGAACAAGCTGCTAGAGAATGTGGTGGAGGCAGGTATAACATTTAAAAGGGGTCTGAGTGGGTACATGAATCGGAAGGGTTAAAATGGATATGGGCCAAATGCTGGCAAATGGGACTAGATCAGTTTAGGATATCTGGTTGATGTGGACAAAATTTACCCAAAGGTCTGTTTCCATGCTGTATAACTCAATAATTTTATGTTAACCAATTTATTGGAGTCCTTTGAAGGTGTAACATACATTGTGGACAATAGGAAGCCTGAAGTCATATTGCACTTGGAATTCCAGAAGGCATATGATAAGGCATCACATAAAAGGCTATGCCAGAAAATAAAAACTTATGGTGTAACATATAACAGATTAGCATGGACAAAGGCTGGTTAGCTAGCTGAAAATGAAGTGTACACATAAATGGGACTACATTTGAATGGCAGCAAATGATGACTGAGTCCTACACAAATTTCTGCTAGGCCTCAACTTGTATAATATAGATCAAATAGTTATCAGGGGATTGAAGTGTGGTGGCTAAATCTGCGGGAGACAAGATGAAGAATAGGAAACCTTGCTGTGAAGGCAACAGGAGGAGGTTGTAGACATGTAAGGACGAATTGAGTGGGTGTACAAACACATGGTTAAAGTAGTATAAATTTTGAAAATTGAAGTTGATAACTTTTCCAGGAAAACTAAAAAATAGCAGAGCATTGCTTAAATCAGGAATGGCTATAAAATGCTGAGGTGCAGTGGAATTTAGGTGCTTCTATGCATGTGTTACAAAGACATAGTATGCAGGTACAGCATATAATCAGGAATGCCAATGGGATGCAATCATTTATTACAAAAGGAGTTGACATAAAAATAGAAATATTATACTTCAGTTAGAAAAGCTATACTGTTGACACCATGACTTGAATACTATGGCCTTGATCTCCTTACTTAAGATAGTGTGTGTGTGTATACACACACTATATGGATTGGAGACACGTTTTAGATGAAGCTTAAAAGATTGATCAATGGAATGAGTAACTTGTCTTTTGAGGATAGGTTGGATAAGTTGGGCTTGTTCCCATTGGAGTTTAGAAGCTAAGGGGTGACCTGACTGATGTTTCGGATCAAGAATGGTTTTGACGAGACACATTTGGAAAGCATGTTCCCGCTTGTGGTGATGTCAGAACCAGGGAAAGCGGTTTTGTAATTAGGGGTGCCTTTTTGCACTAAAATGTGAATCCTTTTTCTTTGAGGGTTTTGCAGCTTTTGAATTCTGTGCTTCAAAAGTCTGAGGAAGCAGTGTCATTAAATATTTTTAAGACAGAAGTATATATGTTCGTATACATTGGAGGCAAAGTGTGATCTGTGCCTTCTGTGGATGCAATTCTCTTCTGGAAAGGAGAATTATGGACTTAATCCTTATAACTAGACCTGCAATTAATAAGGTGATATTTTTAGAATCTTGATTGGTTAAGGGTAACTTACCTACTTCAGATCTTTAGTGACTTAATTCATAATCATGTGCTTTTTCCCAATACTAAGTATTTATTGGTAAGCAAAACTATTTGGTTATTGTGATTAAAGAGTACAGAATTAGCAGTGTATGTAGTAGGAATTACCAAAATAGCTGTAGTTTGTTTATTGCTGACCTTTACCACCAAAAGACATATCTCACCAGCTTTGTAAATCCCTTAACAACCTGTCTCTGCTTCAGGTTGGTTTCTCCATCCAAATTGGATGTTTCAATGTGGCAGATCCCATCAACATCAGTAGAATACAGCAACACCATATCTGCAGGGATGATTTCGTTGCAAGATAATCGGATGAAATCCCCAACGTGAACTTCCTTCCACCATTTCGCAAGATACATTTTTTTGTGTCTAGAATGAAATAACATCAACACCTCATCAACAAAGGAGGTCTGCAGAGATCTGAATTGCAATTACAAATTTCACTTAAGGTATGCTACATGTGTCAGTATGAGTCATGTTTTAACAGCACCAGAAAGCGATTCATAAGAGTGATAGAAACATACAGCATGGAAACAGAACCTTCGGTCCAACCAGTTCAAGCCAAACATGATCCTAAACTAAACTAGTCCCACCTGCCTGCTCCTGATCCATATTCCACCAAACCTTTCCCATTCATGTACTAATCCCAATGTCTTTTAAATAGTGCAATCGTACCCACATCCCCACTTCCTCAGGAAATTCATTCAACACACTATTCACCTTCCGTGTTAAAAGAAAAATGCACCTCATGTCTTTTTTAAAATCACTCTCCTCTCACCTTAAAAATGTGCCCCCTAGTCTTGAAATTCCCCATCCTATGGAAAAGACAACTCCCATCAACTCTATCTATACCCCTCATTATTTCAAAAACTTCTTACAGATCACCTCTCAACCTCCTACACTTCAGCGAAAGAGGTCCCAGCGTATTCTGCCATTAGTTATAACTCAAACCTTCCATACCAGGGAACATCCTGGTAAATCTCTTCTGAACCCTCTCCAGCTTAATATTATCCTTCCTATAACAGGGTGATCAGAACTGGACACAGCATTCAGAACAGGCCTCACCAATGTCCTATACAACCTCAACATGAATTCCCAACTCCTATACTCAAAGGACTAAGCAATAAAGGCAAGCGTGCCATATGCCGTTTTAATCATTCCTTTCCACGTGTGACGTAAACTTCGTAGAATTATGTACCTGCACCCCTAGGAACACAGGTTCTACATCATACCACTTCAAACAAAAAAGTAAATCACTCTTCGGAGAGAAAAAATTGGCAATTAGTGATCATTCTTCTTTGCAGAAAAGTTTTAGAAGAATAGTTTCAGAGATGAGAAACTTCAGGTATGAGAATAGACTGGAGAGCACGTGGGCGGCACGGTGGCACAGTGGTTAGCACTGCTGCCTCACAGCGCCAGAGACCCGGGTTCAATTCCCATCTCAGGCGACTGACTGTGTGGAGTTTGCACGTTCTCCCCGTGTCTGCGTGGGTTTCCTCCGGGTGCTCCGGTTTCCTCCCACAGTCTAAAGATGTGCAGGTCAGGTGAATTGGACATGCTAAATTGCCCATAGTGTTAAGTAAGGGGTAAATGTAGGGGTATGGGTGGGTTGCGCTTCGGTGGGTCGGTGTGGACTTGTTGGGCCGAAGGGCCTGTTTCCACACTGTAATGTAATCTAATCTAATAGACTGGAGAGGTTGGTATTCATCTCCATGAACTGAATAAGGCTAAGAGGAGATCTGATAAAAGCTTTCCAAAAGGAGATTGGATTGGGTAGATAAGGAGAACTTGTTCCTGCGGGTGAAAGATCATAAACAAGACAGCACGTATTTAAAGTGATTTGTAAAAGAAGCAAACATGAGAAAAAAGTGTTGTGGCTTTCAAAAGAAAATTGGAAATTGAAAATCAAAACATTTGGAGGACAGGGAGAAAGCAGAAGAGTAGGATTTGTGGCAGTTCAGGTCTGGAATGTACTATTTGCAAGTACAGAGGTTGTATGTTCAGTTCAAGCATTTAAGAGAGCAGTGGATGATTAATTAAAACAGAAACAATGTGCAAGGTTATAGGGAAAAGGCAGAACAATGGCACAGAGTCATGATGTTTATTTACAGAATAGCTGACGTGATGAGTTCAAATAGCCTCCTTTCTGTGACAGAATAGTGAGGGCACTGGAGACAATAATAAGGCCCGTAGTGCCTGTGTGAATTGTTTGAAGTGCAACTCAGCAAATCCCACTCATCTACTTTCTGTATAGTCTTAGAATTATCAATTTCCAATTTTCTTTTGAATGCCACAAATGAATGTGTCCACTACACTTCTGGGCAGTGTACTCCAAATCCCAACCATGTGATAAGGGTTTTCCTCACGTCCCTGTTGATTCTTTTGCCTTACACTTTACAATAGTGTCCTCTGGTTCTTGATCTATAAGCCAAGGGGAACAGTTCCTCTTTATCTACTGTTTGTAGCTTTCACGATTTTGAACATTTTTATGAAATCTCCCTTCAACTATTTTGCCTCCAGGGAGGACTGGCCGAGATTCGCTTTGCTGAAGTCGCTTCATCATTAGAATCATTTTCATAAATACTTTCCCAATCTTTCTAACACTTCCTGATATGATCCCAGCTGTAACCTTGGATAAGTCAGACCTCCAGATGAAACCTGATTTGAAAGATCATAAATTTTATTTTATAATTTGATGACTATGGTTTCAGGTCACAGAACATATTCACACTAGGTCGCCAAAGTTCTTTTAACGAAAGAACATAACTTCCTTTTTTTCTTTTGTGTAAACAAGTTATATAAGGAAATTCAGAAATATCTGTACAGAAAAGTACTGAAAAGTAAGGTTCCACTTGATTTTTCCCAGTAATGCTCTTCACAATAACTCAATCCCAATGAAGTAAACATCCAATCTCAACTTGACAACTTCTTACCCGACCTTCCAGTGCTGACAGCCTTGCCTTCATGACAATTATGATTATCTGAACTGCCATGAACTAAACTGCTCTTCTGCTGGTATGAAACTATTCTTCTCAATAGAAATGTGGTTGTGGCCCCAGGCAGTCCTCCCTGATGTCATAAATATTCAACTTTGTAAACATTTCAACAAATAACTTCCCAGGCAGTTTATTGGGTCATTTAGCATTTAGTGGCCTTCACAGAATGGGAAACTGAATTCTATTTTCCTTCCATTTTCAAATTGAAATTCCCAAATAATAACAACATAACACAAATGTACATCACACTTTATATCCTTCCAAAAGTATGACACCCAGAACAAGGCATAACACTCCAGTTTAGATCAGAGTAATGTTCTGTGAATATTCATCCTACCTTATGGTGTATAGAACTAAACTGAATCCTAAACTTAAAACAGAAGCAGAGATTTTTACCGGAGTAAAGGAAGACAATTTTTCCATGTTTCTCGTCAATTAAAAGTAGAGATCAAAGGAAATAGGTTGCTGACAAAGATTGGCAGGGTTGTGATGAAGCTGTAAATATTATTTTAAAACTACAAGAAGTTGCCAATCTGCTCATTTACTTGGTGATCATAAAGATTCTGGTCTTCATTTCTGATATCTATAAAATGTCCATATCTTTGCATTTTTTGCTACACATCTCTTTCACAACAAATTGTAAATCTTCTCCATTGCATAGTGCACTATGTTTACAGTCAAGATATCTATTAGTGATACCAACTACAATAAATAGATTTAAAGATAGTAAGGCAAGGCATCCCACAGGTTGCACTTACATTTCACCCATAAAATATAAATGCATTTCTTCAAGGGATTGCATACGAAAAGATGCATGAAAATTTAATTATATACACAAAATGGTACAATAAACAATTTGCTATCAAACCCAGAACAGCAACCTTGACTATAAACCACCTGAAGAAGCAGTGCTTCGAAAGCTAGTGGACAACCACCTGATGATGCAGCAGCACTTCAAAAGCTACTGCCTCCAAATAAACCTGTTGGACAATAACCTGGTGTTGTGCGCGTGAGTGTGCGCGCACGTGAGTGTGAGTGTAAAGGGCTATAAGTCAGTGAGAGGGTGCGTTGGTGGGTGAGTGTGTGGGGGGTGTATGTGTGAGCCTATGAGAGAGAGCTTGTGTATGAGAGAGGGTCTGTGCGAGTGTTCAAATTCAATAGAATTTTTAAAATGGGAATCAGATAAATATTTGAAGGAGAAAACCTGTAGGAAAATAGTGAATGAGTAGAGGAGAGAGGCCAACTGGATGGGGGGGGTGGGGGAATTGGGACAGAAGGGCTACTGGAATTTGGGGTTGGTATGTGAAAAAAAAGCAGCAAGAGATTTGATCGGAGGGGACAAGCTGCTAAGGGAGAACAGGTTTAAACATGTCAATGAAGGAATACTCAGCTAACTTGAAATCACATTTATAGATTGTGGTCAACCAAAGTTTAACAGCATCAGGCAGAGAGGGAATGAGGCAGTCAAAAAGGAAGAGATAGGTAAGGTCGTACAGGGTCCCCAGTGTGTATTCAACTTTCCAACTGGTATTCATTTCTGAACAAAAAAAAACAAAGAACCGCAGATGCTGGAAATCAGAAACAAAAGCAAAAATTGCTGGAAAAACTCAACAGGTCTGGCAGCATTTGTGGAGAGAAAGCAGAGTTATAGTTTTGGGTCCAGTGACCTCTTCAGACCTGAATACTGATGAGGGTTATGGTTCATTTAGGGAGCAATGCCACAGCTAAATCCATGGAACCATGGGTGGCTCAGCTACACGGGAGGGGGGGATACTAGGAAGATTGAAGAGCAAAATGATAGCTGACTTGATTGTTAAGAGAACAGATAGCTATTTCTGCCACAGACATGAATCTAGGATGGTGTGTTGGTACCTTGCTCCAGTACCAAGTGATGTTGATGAGCAGCTAAGGAGCACTCTGCAGAAAAAGGGCAGCAGCAGTTGTGGTCTACATTAAAACTAACAACATACGCAGAAAAAAAGGGATCTTGTTCTGCAGTCAATTTAAGAAGCTAAGTTGCAATCTCAAGATTATTTACAGTGTCAAATGCAAGTATAGAAACAGGGCCATATGACAAATATATGGAAAGGGAGAGATGTACGAAGGTCTTTAGGTTCTTGGGATATCAGGACCAGCACTGGGGAAGATGGGTCCTGTGCAGGCTGAACAGTTTCTACCTGAATAAATTCGACTGAGCTCCTTGTCGGGCAGTTTGTTAATGCTCTTGGGAACTGGCAGGGGTTTGGGAAGCAAGAGATGATATCAGATGGGTATACCAAAATGCACAAAATACTGGAAGAGATAGATGACACTAGAGCAGAGGTAGTGTTACTAGGTGAGTAAGGGACAAAATAATAAAATCTAAATTAGGATCACCATGCATATGTATGTGAATACAGTGCATCATAAATAAAATTGGTGAGTTTTAGGCACAGATTGCTATTAAATATATGTTGTCACTATAACAGAGACCTGACTAAAGGAAGGACAGGATTAGGAATTAAACACTCCTGCATAAAATATGATCAAGAAAGATAAAACAAAATGGAAAACAAAACAGGGGTGCTTGTATTGATTCAGGGAAAATTTGGAAGCAAGAGGAAGAGGATGTCCCAGAGAATTTGGCGAAAGCTAAGGAACAAAACAAATGCAATTATATTGCTTAGTGTAATCTAGAGGCCACAATTAGTGGGGAAGGACATAGAGAATCAAACTTGCAAGGAAATTACAGGAAGTTTCAAAACAGAGAGTAGTTTATAGTGATGGACTTTATCTGAATATAGATCGTGATGATAGTGGTAGTAGTAGTAGTAGTGGAAACCAAGCCAGGGAAATGTTACTAGAGTGTGTTCAGAGCATTTTCTACAGCAGTGTCTTTCTAGTCAAATGGGAAAGGAAGCACTGCTAAGGCCTGATTCCTGAGAATATATGGGCCAAGTGTTAGCAGGAGAACACTCAGGGGATAGAAATTAATTCACCAAATTTTATGCTGCAAGTCTCAACAGATTCCATATTTGACAATTCATGTATAACGTTTTAATATGAATTTAAGTTCAAGCTACTTGACAATAACAACACTTGGTTAGATTGCACGTAGATATTTTTTGGGAAGAATGGGTCATGGGCTTAAAGAAATGAAATTACCAGAGTATTGGTCCTAGGGCAGGATACAAAATATCTGAAATGCTACACCATTTGACCATTGTCAAGCTCTGTAAATGTAATAAACACATAAACAGAAATAGACAGGAACGGATTTTTGAGCAAGGAGGTTTAGATGAGATGTGAGGAAAATGTTTTTCACTCAGTGTATTGGGAATCTATAACTCTTTGCCTGTCAGGGTGGTAGAGAAAATGAGGAAACTGGTGAAATCCACATTGATCCTGTGTGGTTGAAGTGTCTGTTTCAGAGAACATCTCTGGGACACCTGCACCAAATAACCCCACTGCCATGTAGCTAACACTTTCACTCCCCTCCCAATCCACCATGGTCATGCAGGTCCTGGGCCTCCTCCATCGCCAAACCCTAATTCCAGACACCTGGAGGAAGAACACCTCATCTCCCATCTTGGGACACTTCAACCACAGGGTATCAATGTGGATTTCACCAGTTTCTTCATTTTCCCTCCTCCCACCTTATCCCAGTCCCAACTTCCCAACTTAGCACCGCCCTCTTGAACTGTCCTACCTGT
The DNA here is from genome assembly GCF_004010195.1 of Chiloscyllium plagiosum. NCBI lineage: Eukaryota > Metazoa > Chordata > Chondrichthyes > Orectolobiformes > Hemiscylliidae > Chiloscyllium > Chiloscyllium plagiosum. The sequence continues at coordinate 90,692,462 of NC_057710.1, forward strand.
CCATCTTCCTTCCCACCTATCTGTTCCACTCTCCTCTACAACATATCACTTTCACCCCCACCTTTCTAACTATCACATTCCCAACTACCTTCTGCACAGGCCCACCCCTCTCCCATTTATTTCTCAGCCCCCTTGGCCCACAAGCCTCATTCCTGATGAAAGACTTATGCCCGAAATATCGACTCTCCTGTTCCTTGGAAGCTGCCCGACTGTGTGGTATTCCAGCACCACACTCTTCAACTCTGATCTCCAGCATCTGCAGTCCTCACTTTCTCCAACTCTCTTTATAGTCTATATGTGAACATATGAAATAGAAGTAGGAGTATGCCAATCAGCCCACTCTATCCTGCTTTGCCATTAAATAAGATCCTGGCTGATGTGATCATGACCTCAACTCCTCTACTCTCCACATCCCCACTAAGATTTCTTCTACTTAGTTAAAAGATTCTGCTTTTGAAAATATTAAGTTATATTGAGGAAACAAATTATGTTTTCTTTACCTTTTCCCTTCCAAATCAGAAATTTAAACTTTGGAATTGGATATGTCATCAACTAGTGTTAAACATTTCTAACAGACAACAAAATTAGGTGGGGACAATTCACTGGTTTCAAATCTTGACATTCTTCAAAGGGATTATCATGAAAAAGATCTTCAACTCCTTTTTCTTCACAATTTGGTCAGCTTAATTTTGTAAGTACATAGAACACCAACATGTATTTAGTACAAGCATTTCTCCCCTTACACAGGCTCTTTAAAACATATTTACTTCTTATTTTAAGCTACGGAAAAGCACACTCGTGCTTTTAATATTACTTGAACAAAAGCTATTGAGCAAAAAGTATCTCGGGAAAGAATCGGAGCAACTGATTTGAAAGTACTAAGGAAACTGGTACCCACAAAGTTAGTGAACCATTTTCAGCACATGGAATCAGTCCTAGGCAAAAATAGCAAGTCAAAATCCAGGCTCTTTAGAAATATTGAAATCGATTAGAAACTTTAATTAATGCATTTGAAGTCACAAAAGTTAATTAATAGGATGAATTTCATGTTGCGAAATATGCAATTTATTAATATTTAATTCATAATCTTGACACTTCAACAGAAGAACGCACACATTTTATACATAAAATTCAGAGTAACTCCCATGAGCCTGTTCCACCATTCAATAAAATCATGGCTGATCTGATAATTCCAAATTTCCATCCACTACTGATAATATTTTGCTTCATTTTATTCATTCATGGATTTGGACGTCACTGGCTGGGCCATTTACTGATCATTCCCAATTGCTTTTACTGAGCGGCTTGCTCATCCACTTAGCTGTTAAGCATTAGCGACATTGCTGTGGGCCTGGAACATACCTTCCATACCCACTCTGTCAAGATTGCTCTGGATCTTATATGTTTCAAACAAGTCATCTGTCACTATTCTATATTCCTATGGTCAAAAGCCTGCCAAGCCTTCCTTCAAAGGTAACTCTCATTCCAGGTTTTAGTTTTGTACATCTTCTCTGAACAGTTTCCTATGTTTTTACATCCTTCCTTAACTAAAGAAACTAATACTGTGCAGAGAAGTCCAGAAGTGATCTACCAATGCCCTGCCACACTCAATTACGATGTTTCTATTTGTATATTCAATTTCCCTTGCAATAAATAATATCAATCAATTAGTTTTCCTAATTATTTTCTGCACCTATGTTGTAGTAGCCGATGATTAAAGTTGACAAGATGGGGCTTTTTACCTGATTCAAGATGGCCAAAAGGGATTGGCAGCTACGTATAGCAGTTACTCATAGGCAGACTTGTGGTCTCCATACAGAATTACAGAATAAGATAATGAAAGGTCCCGTCGGGGTTATAAAAGGGTCCTGGTAAGAAGAAACATTAGGGAATTTACTTGGGTTTCTGTAAACAGACAGTTCTACACATATACGCATTTTAGAAAGGCCTAGTTTAGCCACAGTCCCATGTTTGTTACTTAGTTTAAAAAAAGCAGAAGAAAAAGTCTGTTTCTACAGTATTCTGAACTTTTTAGGTGGTTGTAAATTAGAAATGCAAACAACAAATTAGTGTGAAAGGGTTAGTTGAATTCCTTGAGCAATTGTTTGTAGGTAGTAAAAGTGGCCTATTGCATCATTAGGGAAGGTAAAGCAATAAATGGTGTAAACATGGCCTCTAAAAGACCACTAGCACAAGAGAGGGCAAAGGAAGGTTGTAAAAAAGAGATCTCAGGACTGGGGAGAGATAAACAATTGAAGCTGAAGCGTAGATGTAGATAATTTGAACAAATTCTTAAATACAGACATCAAGGGAAGAATGACAGAGACAAATTACAAAGTACAGAGTGAAGATGTGGTTATGCTCCCTAGTTACTTGTGGAATCTAAACAACTTTCATTTGATGACTTGGTAAAGTCGTCAAGTGTTCGTATTTCACCCTAATCAGTAGAATTTGAATAGACACTTTCTCAAGAAAATCAGTGATGGAAAGTGTTTAGAATAGAAACAGTAAAAGATTCATTTAAGAACTAAACTCTGGTTTAAAACTCACTTACAACTTGAGAGTAGTGGGGGTTGTAACTGCAACTGCAAGTCAGGCAGACTGTTTGTTTGATTTCCCAGGGTTAAGTGAAAGAGAAGCTGCCTCCAATTTGTTAGCTTTGTTAAAGAACTATAACTACATAACTTCATATTGGAAAAGAGATTACAAATTTCATAATAATTGGTAAAAACTAATATCTTTTCTAATCTTCTGTATAATGTTAGTAGGGAATATAAATTGCCTTATAGAATTTGGAAGAGTTCTTAGTGATAAACAAGTATGTAGGTTATTGACAATTAATCTGATACAGCTAGCAAATGTCTGGGAAAGAGTATTACTGTTAGATGAATTGTAAGGTCCCAAAGACAGATGATGGCGGTATGTAGTAAATATCATAGGGTTATGGAAGGACCCAGAGTTGTCCATCATTGATTGTGTGTTTACAGGATTAGATGTATAGAATAGGGGGATGTGGCTAACAGCATTAATGTTGCATATAATTATTGTAACGCGAAAGGTATAAAAATGTTGTATTCAGTTGAGGAACCCAGACTGTTACTGACCTCTTCTCCGATCTGAGCTATAATTACGATAACAATTGTGTCCCATGTGAAAGGCAGATTCAGAATGGTTTTACACCTCTTGCATGTTATGGTAAAAGAACTTTGAGTAAAGGCCCAGGGTCAAAAAAAGGCTACAAATTTCATTTCCAATGTCCACCCCAGCCTCATCCCTGTACTGAGGAGTTCACTCAAACTGAAACATTAATTCTGATTTCTCTCTAAAGATGCTACCAGGCCTACTGAACTTTTCCAGCAATTTCGGTTTCTGCTACTGAATAACTGCATCCGCAGTTCTTTCAGTTTTTATTCACCTGGTCCATCTCCGAATCCTCTCTGCCTCGACATTTTTGTTTCCATTTCTGTAGATAGGCTGACCACCAATATTCATTATAAACCCACAGACTCCCACAGTTATCTTGACTACAACAAAGAGAGTTCTGAGGAGGGGGGGTCACTTGACCCGAAACATTAACTCTGACTTCTCTCCACAGACATTGCCAAACCTGCTGAGCTTTTCCAACAATTTCTGTTTTAGTTTCTGAATAACGTCACTTGTACTACTGAACACAGAACTCAAGACTCGTCGTTCATATTTCTCCTTACAATGACCTGTATACTAACATTTTGCAAATCATGGGCTAGAACACCCAGATCCTTCTACATTTTAAAACTCTGCAAAATGTTACCCTTGAGATAACATTTAATCTTGATTCCTCCTGATAAAATGGACAATTTCACATTTTTCCACACTATCCTCTAGATCTTTGCCCAAGGGTAATTTGCAAAGATCAGAGGATGATTTAGTCATATTATAAAATAAACTAATGATGTGGTCTACTTGACAATGAAAAAAGACCCAACACTACTCAATCTACAGGAGCAATAAATAATGTAAGTGCATACAAGTGGCTAAAGTTAGCTTTGAGTGCAGTTTCTGTGGGATTTTGAGTGACAAGATGCTGTCATCCAAACATCAAATAAGTTGTGCACCTTCAACATAGCACTTGAGACCTGTGTGAACTGGACGAGCAACTGGATTTCTCCTTATCCACATCAGTTTGAAGAATTGTTAATAAACAGTTCAGTTTGAATTAGGAAGAAAGAATTAGAACAGTGAATTCAATGTCCTATAAGATACAGAGAATGAAATAAAGAAAGAGTGAATTGAGATATAACAGTCAGAAAGGAAGACTGAATTGTGAGATAACAAAACCAGAAAAAAATTAATCATTGCTTTCAAAGCTCCAACAATATGTAAAAGCTGATTGAGACCACAAAATTCATTTTTGTGGCAGAAATGTTTGTCAATAATTAAGAATTATTAAGAGGGTATTTAAGATTGAAATGGCTAAGCTACAAGTTGTTTTTGGAGAGCTTTTTCTATACTTATGAGTTAAGCACATGAATTTTACACCATTGAATATATTTAAATTACAGGTCAGGTTACAAGATTCTGTATTCTCACACCTTAGGTGTTGCAAATTCAGCTACAACTTCCATATTTTCATGGTCACCAGAGGTTGGGTCCAATTTGAATAGGTATCAGTGGAAGTTGATAATCATTGAGAAACTTATAGTTTAACCAGCAAAATCCAGTGAAAGGTCTGCCTATTCCACGGCCAAGATTTTCACATCTCCAGATAGAACAAGACCAAACATATCTGGGAAACTGCACTGGGAATATTCAAAAATATCAATGCACCGACTACATAGTAATTGTTTAGGAAGTTGAAACTTCCCATGAAATCTGCCTGGCATCTATATTCTTCTGAAAAAGTCTCCAATTTGGAGTTTGAGGAGGAAATAAAGTGTTTGGACTCATGTATCTGAATACAGAACCTCCTCAGTTACCTAAATATCAATTATCCGAATTTCAGATTATCAGAGCAAGATCTCAAGGTCCCGTAAAAACGTTATCTGAACAAAATACTCCCCACCCATCTCAGTCGGATGATTGAAGATGTTCTGTAATTAGTCAGAAGAAATTGAAACCTACTGTAAATCGTGGCTAATCAGAAACGTGTTCCAAACAACTCTCAATAACACACTCCACAGACGACAAACCTCAACCTAAACACAATTCCACCTTCCCACTCCAGCTCTGGACTGGACCTAATGCTCACCAACCCCACACTGAACCAAAAACGCATGAACTGCTAAGTTCTGGACCCAACATCTTCATAACCCAACTTGCGCTGAACCACCAGCCCATACAATTATTCTAAGTACTCACCCATTTATCTACTCTAGGCAGTCACCCAGTTACCCACCACCCCATTCACCTGCTCCCCTTCATTGACTTGGCACTGCACAACCCATATGATACTCCAGTCCCTCAGGCACCTAGCACAGCATTTCTCACCCAGATGCTACTCCAACCACTCATACTCCCAACCCTCTAACCCTGGATCTCCACCAAGGTCAGTGTGCATTTTTTTGTCTGATCAGGGTCAAATGATCTGGGCCAATAAATTCAACATATTATAGATTGTCTATTACGTATTTCAAAAGAATACATTTGGTCGTGGGACTAGACAGTGTCTAATGGCTGTTGGTTTGTACCACAAAGACTATCTTCAGGAGAGAAGTGAAATATATACAGTTTAAAATCTTACAGGAATTGTTGTGACTTAAGGGTTTGATACAAGTTCAATACAGAAATACAAACATATTAATTAGGAGTAGGCCATTCAGTCCCTCTAGATTATCCACGATTCAACGAGATAATGACTGATCTGATTGGAGCCTCACCCTTCACATTTTCACCTACCAGTTAGATTTTAATCAATATCTTTTACTCACGCATATTATAAAAGTCAGTTTACGTGTGAATTAAAACTGAATTTAGTGTACTAAGGAAATAGGAGTGAAAGCATTCAGGCAGACACTACAATTTCTTTTAACCACTAAAGTCAACTGGAAATGGTGCACTGAAATTTGTTTTAAATTAGCATTTACATGTCCTCTGAATCCCGTAAAGCACTTCACAGCTATTAGATTACATGTGAATAACAACTACCTGTATTGTAATGTAGGTAACCATGGCAGTAAATCTATGTAAGGTGTTATAGCAAATGATTGAGCAAGATTTTTTAAAATTATACAGAAATAAGAACAAAAACTAAATTGAAATGTTTCTCTTCATTCACAAAATTTGTTTCAAAAAATTAAAGCTTTGTCTTGGCCATTCTGTCTGGTAACTTTCAACCACATTTCTGTTTTGAGATATTCCACGCGAGAAATTAGTCCCATGTTGTCCTATATTGCTGTGACTCAATCTCAAAGTTACTTTAAGAAGCTGACAGCAACTGAAACAATTCAATGCCTGTATTGCTTCCAAATACAGAACTGCTCAGGGAATAAAAATCTGAAAAGACACACAATTAAAAGGAGATGGCACACGTATCGCTCCTATTGCCAGTAACACTCAGTGACAGCTTCAATCAGAAATTGCAAATACACAATATTAATAATGAACCTATGACAAATAAATACAACACCCTTTTTCAGAACATTTCTCCACGATATTCCATACCCCAAGCCCAAAGCTGATAAGTGAATAGTTAAGTAACTACATTTTTCTTAGTAAGATAGCTATTCCAGGTAATGATTCCTGATGAAGGGCCTTTGCCCGAAACGTCGCTTCTCCTGCTCCTCAAATGCTGCCTGACCTGCTGTGCTTTTCCAGCACCGCACTCTCGATTCCAGATAATGCATCGGGTTCTTTCACAAAAGAACTAAATCAACAATACAACTTTCATTTCTATTGCTGGTTTTGAGAAAATTTGTAGCTCAGGTTGAGGTTTTGGATGTAGATTTGCTTGCTGAGCTGCAAGGTTCGTTTCCAGACGCTTTGTTACCCTACTAGGTAACATCTTCAGTGGGCTTCAGGCGAAGCAATACGGAAAATTCCTGCTTTCTACTTATATGTTTGGGCTTCTTTGGGTTGGTGATGTTATTTCCTGTGGTGAAGTCATTTCTTGTTCCTTTTCTTAGGGGATGGTAAATGGGGTCTAACTCAACGTGTTTGTTGATAGAGTTCCGGTTGGAATGCCATGAGAATCAGTGTAACACACCGCTGGTCAAAAGCTTCCAGTCCAAAAACAACCCTCTACCACCACCCTCTGTCTCCTACCTTCAAGCTAATATTGTATCCAATTAGCTAGCTACCCCTGGATCACGTGATCTAATCTTGCTAACCAGTCTATCATGTGGAGCCTTGATGAACGCTTTGCGGAAGTCTATCTCTTTTGTCACCTCTTCAAAAAATTGAATCAAGTTAGTGAGTCATGATTTCTAATGCACCGAGCCATGTTGACTACCTCTGATCAGCCTTGCCTTTCCAAATGCATGGAAATCCTGTTCCTCAGAAACTTCTCCAACAACTTATCGCCTGCGTAAGGCCCATCCATCTACAGATTTTCTTTAGTCTTTCTTAAATAATGGCTCCATATCAGCCAATCTCCAGTCTTCTGGCATCTCACCTGTAGCTAACGATGATACAAGTATCCCAGCATGGGGCTGAGCAATCTCTTCACTAGTTTCCCACAAAGTTCTGGGAAATAAGTGATCAGGTCCTGGGGATTTATCTACCTTTTTGCATTTTAAGACCTCCAGTATCTCGTTTTCTGTAATATGAACTCTTTCAAGTAATCAGTATTTACTTTTACTTCCTAAGAACCCTAACTTCGAAGTCCTTCTCCACAGTAAATACAGACTCCAAATATTCATTTAGTATCTCACCCATCTCCTGTGGTTCCACATGTAGTTGGCCAAGATGATCTTTAAGAGGCCCTATTCTCTCCCTAGTTACTCTTTTGCTCTTAATGTACTTACAGAATCTTTTTGGATTCTCCTTATATCTAAATAGCACAACTTTATTCTCATTTCAAAAACTCTTCACTGTGTCTTTGTCCCTCCGAACTTTGCAGTTTCTTTTAGGCCCACTACCTTCCAAGATAATCTGCACTTCTCAAGTTCTGGCTTCACATGTGACCATAATTTTAATTGCTTCACCATTGGCAGCTGGGGCTTTTAATTGTCTTGTTCAGAGATTTCCTTCATTCCCTCCCTCCTTTCTTACCTTTCATTTTTCTCTTAACAGTCTCCTTCAAATCTACTTAGTTTATAAAGCTTTTGGTCATTTCTCCCAATTTGTCAATTATTTCTGGTAGAATGGCCAAATATATTTGACAACACTTTTGTGAAATGTCTTGAGATGTTCTAAAAGTTTAAGATTGTTGCTGTTTTCTCTCTGCATTTATACCATCAATGCCTAAAAACTGATCAAACCTTCAGGATCACACATCGTCTCATCTGCCTTCTCAAGCAAATGTAAAAGATTTTGAAGGACAGAGACTATATCCCATGTCGCACCCAGTATTTATTTCACAGTCAACATCACAAAAATATGGTATCCAGTCATTACATTTTTATTTGTTTCCGAGAGCTTGTTGTGTATAATTTAGTTATTGTATTTCTGGACAATGCTATAGGAACCTCACTTCAAACAGTACTTTCTGGTTTGGAAAGCACTTTATGAAGAACTATACTCATGAAAGGTAATACATAAATGCATATCTTTGCTTTTCTATACTCATAAATAACATGTGCTATTCTTAAAAGAAAATACAAGCATGCATATGCTGAATTTTTATAGAAGGGGTCTCACTAAAAAAAAATGCACAGTAAAACCATGTCACTTGATCCACTGATTGCAGCTGTATCATTACAATCCATACTTTAAGTGTCAAATTACCCATCATTTAAATATCAATGCATTTCACAAAAATCACCTAATTAATCAAGTGCATTCAAACAGATAGATTGTTAGTAGGTTAGCTGTTGCCTAGGAAAGGATTTGCTTCATAGCCAAATGTATTTTTGTGAAAGCAGCACTGAAACAGTGTGGCTGAAATGGATAACATCAGTTACTGGATAGGTTTTAATTTCATCATGAGGTGGTTTAATAATTCAAGCAATTACTACAGTATCAAATAATGAAATCACAGGCCTCCTTAGGACCTCTTTCTGACTGACCCCAGCCATCCAACTCTACTCAAGCTCCACTTTCACTTCTTTATGCAAATGCAGCAAGATAATTCTGAATCTCTTCTCCTGTGCTCCATCTCCAAAATTATTGCTAGAGGACAAGTCACATACCTGATTCCAAGTCACAAGCATTGAACATACCATTGATTTGAGATACACAGAATAAAGAATGTGAAATCTGAAAGAAACATGTATGCATTATGAACAGAGATAAATGGAAACAAAATGTAGATAAATACAGTGTGTGTGTAAGTAAGTACCATAAGAGAAGCAAAGGACATGGAAACAGAGGTAATGTGCATAGCATAGAAAAAATTGAGGACAACGGAATGTAGAGGATACAGATGTAAGGACTGACAAAAGCAGTGATTGAGACATGGAATGATGTTGATTTGTTGAACTTTGGGATGAGATGGATTGCAGTGGTCATTTGCAGTCCTAATTAAAAGGATTGTGAACAAATGTCAGATGCTCAAAGTAAAGGTATAGGGAGAAGGAGAAAGAAATAATTTGAATGATGCACGAGTAGAAGATGAACAAAATTTTATTTATATATTTACTAGCATATGCTACATTTCTTAGCTACAATCAATTCTGAAGGAGGGTCTCTGACCTGAACTGTTAAGTCTGCTTTCTCTCCACACGTGCTGCTGGACCTGCTTATTTTTCCAGCAATTTCTGCTTTTATTTTTGATTTCCAGCATTTGTCATTCTTTGTTTACAATTTTGTTATATACAAGGAACATTATGGGAAAATCAATACTTATCATTCACAGAGGAAAAAAAGGGAGTTAAATTTTCAGATTGACCACTTTTCAGGACATCAGTGATCTCAAATTTTAACCCTGCATTTTTCTATCTCTGCTGATGCTACATAGAATCCCTACGGTGTGGAAGCAAGTAATTCGGCCCATCAGGTCCACTATCCCTTCCAAGAGCATCCCACCCAGAATTGCTCCTCCCCTCCCCCCGACGCACCCTTCATCCCTACAACCCTGCATTTGCCATGGCTGATCCGCCTAGCCTGCACATCCCTGGACATTATAGAACAATTTTGCATGGTTATTCCACCTAATCTGTAATTGTTTGGGATGTAGAAGGAAACTGGGGCATCCGGAGGAAACCCATGCAGACAAGGGGAGAACATGCTCCACAGAGACAGTCTTGAGGTATATAAAATATTAAAGACGATTGACAAAATATATGTAGAGTGAATGTTTCCCATTGAGAGGCAACCGAAATCGAGTTTTAGACTATGGGGTAATAGATTTAAAACAGAGGTGAGGAGGAATTATTTCGCTCAATGATCACAAATCTGTGGAATTCACTACAGTATGGTGGACACTGAGACACTGAATAAATTTGACGAAATAGACAGAATTTTAATTAGCAATAGGTTAAAAGTTTATAGGGAGTGGGCAGGAAAGTGGAGTTGAGGCTGAGATGAGATCAGCCAAGATCATATTAAGGGGCTGAGCACACTCAAGAATCTGAATTACCTACTCCCGCTTAAACTTCTTATGCTTGGTCCAACTGCTTAATGTCTCTCTCTCTCTTCATGATAGTGGTATATGTTTCTACAATTTGTATTTTTTTTTATTATATTTCTTCCACAGATTTTGCTACGCTGCTGCTTTAGAAACATACCTATTAGAAGGAAGGAATTAGATACCCAATTAGGAACTGAAGATATCTCTACAGTCAAATCTTTAAACTCCTGAATGTAATGTGGTTGCCCAACTCTAGCTTCCCTTGAATAGATTATAATCCATTTCAGGCATAATTAAAAGTCAATCACATTGCTGTGGGTCTGACGTCACATGTAGGCCACACCAGGTAAGGATGCTAACACTCCCTCTCTAAAAGGATATTAGTATAGAATTCCTACAGTGCAGATAGGGGCAATTCTGCCCATTGAGTTTGCATCACCCTCAAGACCACCACTCCCCAAACCTATCCCTGTAACCCCGCATTTACCATAGTTGAACCACCTAGCCTGCACAACTCTGGATAGCATAGGGCAATTCAGTATAGCCAAACCACCTAACCTGCACATCTTTGAACTGTGGGAGGAAACAGGAGCACCCAGAGGAAACCCTCGCCGATACCAAAGGCTAGAATCGAACCTGAGTCTCTAATGCCGTGAGGCAACCACTGAGCGACTGTGCCATCAGACGAATTTGTTTCTGACAACCAATAATTGTTATGTGCTTCTCATTAATTCTAGACTTCTACTGAATTCAACTTTCACCTGCTATGTTAGGATTCAAACCCACAAACTTAGAACTTTATCCAGGGTCTCTGGATTACAGTGCAGTGATACTAGGTCCCTATTTAACTTATTTTAACATAATTTTGAGATTTTATCAGTAGACAAATGCTGAGGTTATAGGTATATTGCAAAACAATTTACACCTTTTATTCTTCTACATATATAGAAAATAATTTACCTGTAAATGTCTTCTCTAGTTTTGAAACAGCACCAGCTTGCTTAAGGAGTGATTAAAATTTAACACAAGTTGATTTTTTTATATTTGTGATTCAGCAACTTCTAAAGTCATTTATTTCCTGATGAATAAAATTCCAGTACCCTCTGATCATCTGCCTAGACATTGACCACTAAAACCTCTTGCTATTTGCACCCTGAAGTTCAAAGAATTATCACAGCACTTGAAAATTATTTTTTACCTGTTGTAGACAAGACATAAATTCTGATTAATTCTTTGATCTGAGATGAAACGCCTGTGATCCTCCCAGACATCTTTGATAGCATTTGGGAGAAGGACAATTATAACAGGGATAAGACTGATCACTGGCTGAAAAGCATTGACGACAGGCACAAAGTTGAGCACGGCAATGAAGATAAAATATACGTTGGCCAGTCGATGCAGCTGTTCAAAGAGATTCTTGGGAATAAAGGACCACACCGTATACTTTGTTGTCTTGATCCCATTTCCCAAATATTTTTGGTTTATGGTTTTTGTGCTCTCTCCAGTCAATAAATTAGAAGTCACAATCCTCTTAGAGCTCTCCTTCATATTTCATTCTTCATCTGCATTCATACAATCTTCTTCAGAATCATATTTTTCCATCTAAATATCCTCAGCCATTTAAATCTTGCTGCCCTAGTCTCCGAATGGTCAAACCCATGGCTTGGAAAACTTTGTTTGGTGAACGACAATCCTCAGAGTTACCAAGCTTGTGCTTCACTTGCTAACCATACACTTGCATTTGGCTCAACTTGCTTCCTGCACCACCCACCTGTAAAACACCTGGTTGTACACATGCTATTTCTTTAGGAATTGTAATCACTCATGATGCTTAATACCTTAATTTCTTTGTTACTACAAACATTGCTGCAATAGAGACAGGGCATACAGTAAACTGATATTTCATTTCACCAGTTGGAACATTCCAACAACTCCTCAGAGACAATTAACACAATAATTTGTGGATATAGGTACACTGCATGAGCTAATTGGCCAAATCTTGCTGGAAAAATGACAGTGTGTTAATGTTGCATCACATTCTTAATGTGAAAGTTTGCCCTCAAGTTCTTCGGGGGTGGCTGCTCACAGGTAAAGGAACATCTGGCAAATAGAAGGCTTTCAAAAGCAAGATAATAACAGTTCCCGCCGGTGAGAAGGGCAAGACTGTCAGGAGTAGGAAACACTGGGTGACTATTCTGGTCAAGAAAAGGAGGAAGCATATGTCATGCATAGCCAACTGGAATTAAGTGAATCCTTTGAAGAATAAAGGGAATGTGGGAGGAAAATTAGGAGCAGAAAGATAGATTTGGTGGATAGGGTAAAGGAGAATCCAAAGATATTCTACAAGTATATTAAGGGCAAAAACATAACTAGGGAGAGAATAGGGCACCCTAAAAATTAGCGAGGCGGACTATGCAGAGGTGAGTGTGATCTAAATAAATATTTCACATCAGTATTTACTGTGGAGAAAGACATGAAAGCTAGGGATGTCTTGTTAAGAGTCCATATTACAGAACAGGAAGTGCTAGAGGTCATAAAACAAGTAAAAGGTAAATAGATCCCTGTGTCCTAATGAAGTGTATTTTAGGACACTGTGGGAAGCTGGGGAAGAACTAGGGATCCCAGCAGGTACATCTGCATTATCGGCAGCCACAGAAAACTGGAGGGTGGCTAATGTTGTGTCATTATTGAAGAAAAGCTGCAAGGAAAAGCCAGGGAACTACACAGGGTGAGTCTAACATTAGTGGAGGGTAAGATATTGGAAGGGATTCTGAGAGACAGTATCTACATGCATTTGGAATGAATTAGGAATAATTAGAATGACTTTGTGCATGGGAAATCGTGTCTCACAAATTTGATAAGAGTTCTTTTTGAAGAGGTGACCAAGAAGGTAGAACAAACCTTGCCTCTCCAAGTTGAGATAAATTTTGTCCAATAGTTTCCCTACCACTGATGCAAAACTCATTGGTCTCTAATTCTCTGGTCGATCTCTACCATGCTTCTTGAAAAGAGGAACCACACTAGCTGTCCTCCAGTTTTCTGGTAGATCTCCTATGACCAGAACGTAATGAAAAATTTAGGTCAGAGCTCTCAATTTCTTCCCTCGTCTCCCACAGCAGCCTGGGATACAACTCATCAAGATCTGGGGATTTGTCCACTTTCAAGCCTGCCAAAACCTCTATAACCACCATGTTCCCTATGTAAGGCTGTTCACGGACCCTCTTTACAAATTCTGTATTTATATCCTCCTCCTCCAAATGATGACAAAATTGAAGTACTCATTTCACACCCAACCAATGTCCTCTAGCTTCATGCACGGATTACTCTTGGATTCCAAATGGGCCCTATTCTTTCCCTGCTTATTCTCATCCCCTTGATAATTTATAGAATATCTTGGGATTCTCCCTAGTATTACCCACCAGTATCTTTCCATGCCCTCTTTGGGCCCTCCTAATTGTTTTCTTAAGCTCCTTAATTTACTTTCTGGACTTAATTAGACCCTCTGTTGATTTGCTCACTTTGTATCTGTTAAAAGCCTCCCTTTTCTATCTTATCCAGTCTTGAATATTTATGGTCATCAAAAGTTCTCTGAGCTTTTTGCTCCTACATTTCACCTTAAAGGGAATATATTGGACCTGTACTCTTACCAATACAGCAGGTGGTGTGGAATTCAGCATTGACTAACACACCTGTCTCTCCAGTGATTATCTACTATCTACAAGGTAGGAATGTGATAAAATGCTCCCCATTTGCTCGAATGGGTGCAGCTCCACCAATATTCAACGAACTAGACACCATCCATGACAAAGTAGCTAACTTGACTAGCATGCCATCCATCATCTGCAACATTCACTTCCTTCACCACCAAACCAATGACCTCTCTCTCACTTAGATTAACAAGGGTATCAGGGTATCAGATGCAAGGGAACATCATTAAGTTCCCATCCAGGTTGCCCATCAACCACATTTGTATCACACTCTCTTCCTAATATCAGTGTGGACGTAGCTACATCCCAAGGATGGCAGGAGTTCAGAAAGACATTCACCAGCATCTTATCCAAGGCAATGGACACTGGCATCCATTAACAAATATAAAATAATTAGACACTCACTCCTTAAGATAACAAACTATTCTTGTAATTTTTCACTTTTGTTTTCTGTCACTTTTTCTCTCTTTGGTTCTCTTTCTGTACCTGATTTGATAATGAATTTACTCATGCTATCTATTTTTCTCCTCACAGTAATTTCTGCTTTTTTTTCAATCTTTATAAATGATTAGTTAGGGAACTGTACTGCTGGTTGTATCATTCACCAAGGTCTCATTCACCATTATCCCCACTGTCCTGTTATCAGCTTGCACTTCCAGAAATTGAAAGGGCAAACAATTTTGGAGCTATACGGTCCAGTTAGAAGTCTAACAAAGCGCAATTTGTGAGACGTCTCACTTTAGCTGTTGTGATCAACCAATTTAAAGAGGACATGATTGTCATGTTAGGTTATCAGGCTGAGCCAGTTCAATTGTAAAGAGACCAAAGTAAGCAATTTAACTTGCTTACCGAAAAGGTTATACATTTAATTTTAAGTTGGACGCGTTATAAGTAGTAGTTGATCTGAAATCCACATGGCTATTTTTGATGGAATAGGATATATTAAAACAAACTGTAACACTTTGGGCAATTTTCGAAACAACAAAGAAATAAAATTGACAAGAGTTAGCGGTTATGTCATTGTTAAGTATACTTTATGGGATACAGTTACAACATGGTAGAATTTCAAACTCGGTCTGAAACAGAGAAACTACACGATCAACCCAGTGTCTGCAATTTAAATAAGGCCAATTCCAGATGCACAAATAAAGTGTTTCCAAAAGCAGATTTGGAAAATAGACTAAGGAGAATGAGCAGCGGCAGACGTTTAAGCGAATATTACATAAAGCTAAGCAAAGATTTATTCTGGTTAAAAAGAAGAATTTGATGAAAAGAATGAAATACTCATGTTAAAGGTAGTCAAGGACAGCATCCAATCAGAATCTAAGGCCAGGGGATTAGGATTTTTTTTCAAAGAACTGACAGTAGATGACTAAAGAACTAATTACGAGTTATTTCAAAGTAAATTGGCAAGAAACAGCAAGAGCTTCTATGGGTGTATAAAGGGAAAGAAAAAATAAGTGCAAGACTGGATACAACTGAAATTAATAACTGGGTATAGAGAAATGGTAGATAATTGAAACTAATATTTTGCAATGG
The DNA here is from genome assembly GCF_004010195.1 of Chiloscyllium plagiosum. Taxonomy (NCBI): domain Eukaryota; kingdom Metazoa; phylum Chordata; class Chondrichthyes; order Orectolobiformes; family Hemiscylliidae; genus Chiloscyllium; species Chiloscyllium plagiosum. Next base: position 90,708,353 of record NC_057710.1, read on the forward strand.
TTTTCACTGCAAACATCCCTAAAGTTTCAAATGTCGCAAAATGTTCAGCACCATTTGTGACTCCTCAGATACTGCAAAGCAGTCCATGTTCAAATGCAACAAAATCTGGACAATCTCAGGCTTGGAATGACAAGTGACAAGTAATATTCATGCAACAAAAATGCCAGACAATTCCCATCTCCAATAAGAGATGATTTAATCATTTGACATTCAATGGTATTATCTTCACTGAATTCCCCCTTGATTAACATCCTGGGGGTTACCAGGAAAACTAAACTGGACTAACCACATAAATAGTGGCGACAAGAGCAGGTCAAAAGTTAGGAATACTCTGGTGAGTAACTTATCTCCTAATTCTCAAAGCCTATCCACCATCTACAAAGCACAAGTCATGAGTATTTGGAAGGATACATAAATAGGAATAGGCCCAAAAATGCCACCCAGAGTGCCACCCGTGAACAGCTGTACTTCGGGCACGAATGTCTAAGAAAACAGGTACTACGTAAAAGTCTTAAATACAAGCCTCCCCTTAACACCCCGCTAGCTAAAGCAAAAGCAGCAAAATGGCCACAGAATGCTTAGAGAAATGCCCACAACAGACTCCGTAAACACAACCGGGAAATTCTGCACCAAAAATAGTTACTCACGCATGCAACAGACCATGAACGGACAGACACAGAACAACAAGCCATTGATATTAGACAGAGACAAACACAGAAACTAGACAAACTTACACAAAGTAACAACACTGACAACACAAAGCATGGTTAAAAAAACTTACCTGAGCGACCCTTAACAGACACTGAAAAAGCCGTCTTAGTAAGAGGATTAAATTACAACTACCAGATGTGGACAAGAAAGATTTCTTAGCAGCATTGGAAACAACACTAAAAGACAACCAACTCACAGAAGAAACCCAGCAAGCCATCAGACAGATAGTCACACCAACATTAAGCAGAAAAAATGAAGGAAACACACTCAATACACAAGAAAGGAAAGTCCTAGAAAGACTAAAAAAAAAGATAAAAACATTGTCATCCTACCTGCAGACAAAGGACACTTGACAGTCATTCTAAATCGAAGACACTACATTGAAAAAGTGAACGCATTACTTACACAGACCAACAAGTGGTGATAGACTCAACCCCACAACTAGAGAACCAAATCACAGCCTTACTCAAAAAACTTCAGAAATCTGGAGAAATAGATAAGACCGACTTCCAAAAAAATGAAACCAGACAGATCCAATACACCATGGTTCTACAGGTTACCGAAAATTCACAAACCAGGAGCCCCCCTCCAACCCACAGTCTCGTTACCTGGAACACCAACTTACAGATTAGCCAAGGAGTTACACCAAAGACTAAAACACTTAGTAGAAGACTCACGCCACTCCATCCACTCCACCCAAGAATTCCTGAAGACCAAAGACACTAAGATAGATAAAGCCCTGTTTACATCAATCAACATTAACCTGGTCAAGGAAACACTGACTACACTATTAGAAGACCCAAAGACAATTACACCAAATACCACTAACTTCATCAGCAAGGACAGTATCGTTAAGCTACTGGACCTGTGCCTTACCACACATTTCACCTTCAACAACAAAACCTACAGACAAACCAACGGAACACCCATGGGATCTCCGATATCAGGGTTCTTAGCAGAGGCAATAATGCAGAGACTCGAACAACCATCCAACCCAAGCTTTGGGTCCGCTACGTGGATGACACCTTTGTCATCACAAAACAAAACAAATTAGAGGAAACCTTCAAGACTATCAATAATACCTTTATTGGCATAAAATTTACTAAAGAGGAGGAAAACAACAACAAACTGCCAATCCTAGATGTCACAGTAGAGCGAACAGCCAATGGGGAACTTCAAACCAGTGTCTGCAGGAAAACAACACATATGGATTAAATATCGAACTACAGAAGCAATCATCCCAACAACCACAAACAAAGCTACATCAGAACATTATTTCAATGAGCCAACACACACTGCAGCACAGAGGAGCTATGCAGAGCAGAGGAAAAGCACCTATACAGTGTATTAAACAAGAATGGGTACCCAATAAGCATAGTCCGTCGAATTCTCAGCAACAAACCCAAACAAGCAGACAAAACACGTCCAGAAACCCTAGCCACTGTCCCCTACATCAAAGACATCTCGGAAATGACTGCCAGACTACTCAGATCTCTTGGCATCATAGTAGCCCACAAACCCACCAACATACTAAAACAGCAACCTACGAACTTGAAAGACCCTATACAGACAACAAGCAATCTAATGTCATTTACAAAATACTTTGCAAGAACTGTAACAAACACTACATTGGACAAACAGGCAGAAAACTAGCCACAACACGATATGACCCTCTCCCACTAGTATCCTTACATACAGATAAGAAAGGACACCACTTCGACTGGGACAACACATCCATCCTAGGAAAAGCCAAACAGAGAGACACACGAGAATTCCTAGAAGCATGGCATTCCAACTGGAACTCTATCAACAAACGCATCGAGTTAGATCCCTCTACCACCCCTGGAGAAAAAGAACAGGAAATGACATCACCAACCCAAAGAAACTCAAACATATAAATAGAAAGCAGAAATCACGTACACTGCTTCGCCTGAGGTCCACTGAAGATGTTACCTAGTATGGTGATGAAACATCTGGAAATGAACCTCCCAGCTCAGCAAGCAAACTTACATCCATGAATAGGAAAGATTTGGAGGGACATGGGCCTGGAACAGGCAGGCGAGACTAGTTTAGTTTGGGATTATGTTCGGCATGGCCTGGTTGGACTGAAGGGTCTGTTTCGTGCTGTATGACTCTATTGCTCTATGATGGAGCAGTCCCGTTTGCCTGGATTGGTGCAGCTCCGATAACACTCAAGAAGCTTGACAACATCCAAAACAAAGCAGCCCATTTGTTTAACCACACACCCACAAGCATCTGCTCCTTTCACCAACAATGCTCAATAGCAGCAGTGTGTACAATATACAAGATCAACTGCAGAAATTCAATGATCCTTAGACAACACCTTGCAAAACCACGACTACTTCAATCTAGAAGGACAAGTGCAGCGGGTATACTGGAAAACTACTACCTGCAAATTCTCCTCCAAGCTACTTAACATCTTGACTTAGAAATATATCAGCATTCCTTCACAGTTGCTGGGTCAAAATCCTGGAATTCCCTCCCAAAGGGCATTGTGGGTGAACCTACATGCAGCAGGTGGGCTGTAGCAGTTCAAGAGGGCAGCTCACCACCACATTCTCAAGGGTAACTAGGGACAGGCAATAAATGCAGACTTAATGGCTAGCATCCAAGTGTTTTAAAAGGAGCTAACAGCAGAGATAATGGAGGCATTGATTGAAATATTCCCAAACTCAGAATTCTGGGAGGGTTCCAGCAAATTGGAAAACCAGTAAAGTGATACCTCTGTTCAACAAGGAAGGAGACAAAAAGCAGGAAACTACAGGCAAGTATACCTTATCTGTTGTTGGGAAAATGCTAGAATCAGTTACTAAGGAAGAAAAAGCAGGATATTCGTAAAGCTAAATGCAATTAGAGAGAGTTAAATTTTTGTTTTTGCAAGGAAAATCATGTTTGTCAAATTTGCTAGAGTTCTTTGAGGATAATAACAAGCAGAATTAATAAAGACAAACGTCAACGTAGTGTAGTTGGATTTCTCTAAGGTGCTACAGAAAGGTTAATGCAGAAGATGGGTGTAACAGAGGGTTAATGTCTTGGCATGGATTGTAGATTGGTTAACACATAGAAGACAGAATCAGGGTTAATAAGTCTTTTACAGTTTGGAAAAATACAACTAGAGGAGTGCCACAAGGATCAATGCAAAGGCCTTAATTTTTACTAGTTATATTAATGACTTAGAAAAGGACGGGGTGTAATGTATCAAAGTTTGCTGATAATACAAAATAGGTGGGAGGGCATATTGTGATGAGAGCCTAAGGAATTGGCAAGAGTATACAGATAGGTTAATTGAGTAGACAAAAACACACAAATATACACTCTCTCTCACTCAACCCCCCAACCCAGACAGACAGACACACACACAAAGACCCACATGCACACATATACATATATGTTTGTGGGGTGAATTTTGACTTGCAGAGTTACATTGTACTTTGCTCAAAAACTGCATGAATTCATGTAAACTGTTATCTCACTTTTTAGTTTACGATCAGTCTAAACATTATAGCAAAGACAAAGAACATAGGGGGCTAAGACCTTCAATGCATTGTCTAGCTAACACCAATTGTTACGGTTAACCTGAGAATTCAACTTTTAAAAAAAAGTTGTGTGATTTACATATGAAAGAAATGGAACTATCATAGCATTCTAACAGATGAAAGCCTCAACAAACAATTAAGGTATTATTCAATGTATAATTTCAGTTACATCACACTGTAAACTTTTTGCTATAAATTCTGTGTCTGACAATTGTGTCCTCCACAACCACCTGATGAAGGAGTGGCGCTCCAAAAGCTACTGTGCTTCCAATAAAACCTGTTTGACTATAACCTGGTGTTGTGTGATTTTTAACTTTGTGCACCCCAGTCCAACACCAGCATCTCCAAGTCTTGAGCCAGATTGTGTGCTTGCCATGATGTGGAGGTGCCAGTGTTGAATTCTGGGTTCCGAGGAAGGGTCACTTGACCCAAAATGTTAACTCTGATTTTTCTCCACAGATGCTGCCAGACCTGCTGAGGTTTTACAGCAATTTCTTTTTTTGTTCATGGCTAAATAGGTCTTTGTTCATTAGAATTTAGAAAAATGAGGAGTGACCTTATTGAAACATACAAGATTCTGAGGGGACTTGACAGGGTAGAATAGGAATTTTGATTTAGGGGTTACAATTACAGAATAAGGAGGCACTAATTTAGAAAGGAGATACAAAGGAATTTCTTCTGCAAGAGGGTAAAGAATTAATGCAATTCTGTACCCCAGACAGTTATGGAGATAGATCACTGAAAGTATATAAAGAGGGGGGGTAAATGGTTTCTTTGAATTGTGATCTATGATGAGCTTTCATGAAAAAGGATTAAGCACCAGGGCAGATCAGCCATGATCTTTTTGAATGGTGAGGCAGGCTTGAGGGGCCTTCTTCCACGATCGCAACTTCCCTTCCCACATGGTTGGCGATACCCTCCAGCACATCTCTTTCATTTCACTTCACCGCCCTTGAACACCACCCTTCCCAACGCAACAAAGACAGAACCTCCTCAGTTCTCACCTTCCATCCCACCAACCTCCACATATATCGCATCATCCTCTGCCACTTCCATCACCTCCAAACGGACCCCACCACGAGATATATTTCCCTCCCCACCCCTATCAGTGTTCCGAAAAGACCATTCCCTCTGCAACTCCCACATCAGGTCCACACCCCCCCACCAGCCCATACCTGGCACCTTTCCCTGCCACCTCAGGAAGTGCAAAATCTGCGCCCACACCACTCCTCTCACCTCCATCCAAGGCCCCAAGGGATCCTTCCACATCCATTAGAAATTCACCTGCAAGTCTCCCAATGTCATCTATTCCATCCGTTGCACCGTGATCTCCTCTACATCGGGGAGATAGGACGCCTTCATGCAGATCATTTCAGAGAACATCTCTGGGACACCTGCACCCACCAACTCCACCGCCCCGTGGCTGAACACTTCAACTCCCCCTACCACTCTGTCAAGGACATGCAGACCCTGTGCCTCCTCCACCGCCAAACTTTTACCATCAGACGCCTGGAGGAGGAACGCCTCATATTCCGCCTTGGGACCCTGCAACCACACGGGATAAATGTGGATTCCAACAGCTTCCTCATTTCCTCTCCCCCCACATTATCCCAGTCACAAGCCTCCAATTTGGCACTGCCCTCCGGACGCATCCATCACTGTCCCCTCTGACCTATCATCTCCCCCCAACCCCATCCCCCTCCCATTTATCTCTCAGTCCCAACCCTCAAGCCTCATTCCTGATGAAGGGCTTATGCCCGAAATGTCGATTCTCCTGCTCCTCAGATGCTGCCTGACTGGCTGTGCTTTTCCAGCACCACACTCTCGACTCTGATCTCCAGCATCTGCAGTCCTCACTTTCTCCTCTTTGAGGGGCCGAAAAGCCTACTTTGCTCTTATTTCTTATGTTCTAAGAAGACAGTGAGTGAAATGCATGCACCTAATGACTGGAATTCAGTTAAATCCTCTTCAACATGAAACAGTCTCTCTATGGGACTGATGGTTTCAGGGTCATCTATGCTGAGATTTTCAATTCCAGGTTTACAAACTGAATTTAAGTTTCACCAGCTACCTTGGTAGGATGTGAACCAATGTCACCAAAGCATTAGCCTCGGTCTGCAGTTTACTATTCCAGTGAAATGATCACTATGCTATTATCTTCGCTTAATTTTGGAAGCTTGAAAGAGAATTAAATGCAATGTTATGCACCTTAATTATTTTCAAATGACTAAGGTAACAAGGGCTGAATGCCTATTCACACAGGTACTAACTTGTATGTAGCTCTTATCAGAGTCTGTTAATGAACCTAATTTATTTTGTATATTTTGCATTTTAATTTCTAATTTGAATTCAACCCAATCATTTTTGAAAGATACAGGTCAGTCCAAAGTGATAGAAAGTTATTGGGCAAGGAGGGGTGTTGAAGAGACAACTCTGCAGCTACTGGAAGTATGATAGCTGCCAGCAGAAAGAAGGAATTTTCTTCAACCGAGAGCTATTTACTATCTCTTTCACAGACACTGCTGGATTAACATATTGAACAACTGGTTTGGACCCTACACAATTGGAGTAAAAAATACACATTGTTTACTGGCAATCACTTCTGATAAATTCCATTAGAACCATTGCAAATTACACAGCATTTGTCCAGGCAAGATTAATATATAGTGAACATAGTTTACAATGCCACTTGATCTCAGGTGTGCATTATTCTTAAACAATAAAAATAAGCCACAACGGTACAAGTTTAGCACCAGCTCTTTCTTAATCAATGAGAAAATTGTCAGGTTTAATATATAGCATCTCAATATTTTTAACATAAGCAAAATGAAACAATTAAAATTTCAATTTTGACATAAAGTGAACCACAAACCTTCCAAGATAAAATATTTTGAAATGTATTTTGATGAACACTGATGAATACTAATAATCCAGTGCATGCAAAACTACTAGCATACTTTCTACACTGTCTTGTAGTAGTCAATGGCAGACTTCCGTTAGCCCTTCTACAGACTGGAATAGATGTTGCTGTGGTTATTTAAGTAAAAGTAACAAGGTTATTAACTGAAAATAGATACAAAATGACTAAAAATGGCATTTAGGCCAGGATAAAAAGATACTTATAAAGATATAGGAAGATCAATCTCTAAAATGATTGCAGGTCTGTTACTTCTTGGTATTCCTCTATCTGAAATGAAGAGATTGAAACTTAAAGTTAGATTTAGCGAATGTGTTCTATATTCTGTGTTTCTAATAAGTTAACTGGAAATACAAGGAATCCAAAAGCAAATCTCCAAGGAGAGATAAAATAAAACTTTCATTCCTCTCTGTTTCAGTTATTAATCAGTGTTTTTTTTAAGAAACAGGTGTGCATTTTTAAACCTCTGCTGGAGTACAAGCCATGTAAAAGTTACCAACAGCAGCCTTTTGTGTGGGATAACCACTTGAATTATTTGTTCATACACTCACTCCCAAAAACCCAAATGCAACATCACACACCATTAATTTAAGAAAGATACAATGAAAGACACTGTACAATTGAATAGTTAACAGTTCATGAATCTTGAGAGCCTAGTGAAAGAGGAAACTTTTTCCCCTCTGGAATTGTAGTGCAGATAGCCTCAGATGGCTGGGATCAGATCCAAAGTAACATTTTCTTAAAATTCATTATACGTGGGTGTCGCTGGCTAGGCCAGCACTAATTGCCAATTCCTCACTGCTGTTAAAAGTCAACAACATTACTGTGGGCCTAAAGGCCAGCTAAAGGATGAGTTTTCTTCTCCACAGCACATTAGTGAATCAATAGGTTTTTCTGACAATTGACAACGGTTTCAGTCACCACTAGACACTTAATTTCAGATTTTTATTGCATTCAAATTCTACCATCTGTTTTGAAGGGATTCTATTTTTCTTTCTAATGTGATTAATTATTCACTTCAGGAATTTAAAAATAAAACTCATTTCGATGCTTGTAAACAAAACTTTGGACAATCCAACACCACGCTCAGAACTCAAAAATGAAACCAAAACTATTTCTTCTCTTTAAACAGATTATAGAATTACAAATTAAATATACTGCTATGCATGATTCTGTCCACTTTAGAAACCGAAGTTTCCAAATAATAACTATATATCATGAACCTTCATCACATTGTCTTGAAGGTCAAAAATGATCTTAAGAAACCACAAAGCTTTGAAGTATGAATCGACTTGCACTGTAACAGGAAGCTCACAGATTCAAAGGAGGGAGTAATCCTGAGTATATAAATTTCAAAATTTAAAATTACTGGTTAGTAAGCATTTGATAAATAAATTCCATGACCTTTAAAAAGAACACACATAAACATTACTTGAAAGAATAATGACACTTTTCCTAAATTGTTGCGAAGAAAGGGGAATGTGCAGACTTACTTGTCATATACTTTAGTTGTTCGATTGTTTATTTGTTTGTCAAACTTGTAGCGACGGTAATCTTCAATTCCATCTTTAATTGCAATAATTGCAAGAACCACTACTAATGGCAACATGGTTATCTCCTTCTGAAATGCTTCCACTAAGGGGACCCAATTGAGAACAACAATGAATAGGAAGTAAAGATTTGCAATCCTGAAGAACACAGAAAATGAAAATGAAATTAATAATTGAAAACGCACAAGAAAATAATTCTCTCTCTCAAATAGTTTATTTAAGCATTCAGTGGTGATTAAAATGGCATTAGAGAGTTAGGAGACTATTTCTTTGCAGCTTTTGAGAGAATAAAATGTTTTGAGAGAATAAAATGTTCGATATTTAAAAAAAATACTTTGGCTATTAAAATGTATTACGTTAAAAACAGCTCATGCTGCTGTGGATTAACCAAAACTTGTGAAAATAAATGCATCCAATACCAGACATATTCTCAACACAAATACAGCAGATTTGAAATTAAAGAACCAAACTGCTTGTGACATACCATTTACTCCTAAAATATTAATCAATATATGTAGAATATCTACATCATGTTAAATGCCATACATTAGTGCCAAAATGTCAGCTTCCTTAACAAGTGATCCCTGGTAGCAAATTCAAACAGCAAGACTTCAAAAATACCAGACATGCTCCAAGGAGACTGTATGGATGGGTTCAAACACAAATCCCAGTGTTCTAACTGGATAGGTGGGAGGAGGAGGAGAATGAGAGAACGTAGCTTTCTGGAGAGATTAGGACTTTTTTATCCTGCTATGTTTCCAAGCTGGTTTTATTTTCAAGTAGCAATAGAGTCATAGAGATGTACAGCATGGAAACAGACCCTTCGGTCCAACCCGTCCATGCTGACCAGATATCCCAACCCAGCACCTGGCCCACATCCCTCCAAACCCTTCCTATTCATATATCCATCCAAATGCCTCTTAAATGTTGCAATTGTACCAGCCTCCACCACTTCCTCTGGCAGCTCATTCCATACATGTACCATCCTCTGCGTGAAAAAGTTGCCCCTTCGGTCTTTTTTTATATCTTTCCCTTCTCACCCTAAACCTATGCCCTCTAGTTCTGGACTCCCCGATCCCAGGGAAAAGACTTTGTCTATTTATCCTATCCATGCCCCTCAATTTTGTAAATCTCTATAGTAAATGCTTTACAATATAGTAAATGCCATTTCATGCTTCCCTCATAATCCACTAGCTGTTGGCCGGAAAGCAATATTGCAGTTCCTGGGAGTCCGAAATAAAAATTGAAAATGTTAGAAATGCTCAGTACATCAGGTTGCAACTGTGAAGAGAACAACAAAATAAGTATTTCAGGTGTAGGACGCACATCTTTTTCAAATGCACATATTTTTTGAGAGATAAAAACATTACTGTACCTGCAAATAACATTCCTTACATTGTAAAATGTGTTTCCTAGAGTACTAAACTGCACTGTGATAGACAAGATTTAAAAGCACTTGGGTCAGTAAGGATGCACAGTCAGTGTGAAGGGGTTTTGCCATCAGTGAGGATGAATTCAAGTGAATATATTTGGGAATTTAGTGTATGGAGGAAAGAGGTGCTTTAAGTAAAGTTTACTGCAACTAGTAAAATCAGCTGAGTGGAGTGTTCAGTGACGGGCATGGAAGATGTGATTTTTATCTTCTCCCTTTTTTAAGCCTCCAACACTTGATTTCCATTTTTGTGCAGCAAAAGCAGCACAAAATCAGTAATAATTACTATTAGAAACCATAGGTTTTTATAAGCAATGTATTGTTTTGTCAGTATTGTAAAGTTTGTTGGCAGTACTTAAATGTATTGGGAGGTGAAGGCTGTTCTAATTATAAATTAAGTAGCAATTATTAATTAATTAACACATTTTAAAGATGGCAGGGCAGGTGATGTGCAGTGATTACAGAATATGCGAATTTCTGGATACCAGTGAGAGCCAGGGCCAACATGTCTGCTTTTGGTATTCTCGTCTGCAGAAACTTCAGTTCAGAATGGAGTTGAAGGCAGAGCTGCAGACACCGCAACAAATCATAGACATGAAAATTACTTAGACACCTTATTCTTTGAGCCAGTCAGACTCCTTAGGAAAGGGTCTTCTGATTTTATCATTGCCTAAGCCTTTTACCTTTCGTCCTTGTACTCCACACTGACTGCCAATGTCGCCTGTCAGGCAACTTGAATTTAAAATTCTCATCCTTGCTTTCACATCTTTCCTTATGCTCCTACAGCCTCTCAATCTTCTGAAATTTGCATTCTTCTAATTTTGGCCTCTTGAATGTTTTGATTTCAAGTGTTCTACCATCGGTGGCCATGTTCTTAGTTGCTTAGGACCCCAAACTCTGACATTCCCTCCTTATAATTCTCCACTATGTTACCTCACTTTTCTCCTTTAAGACATTCTTCCTTAAATTCTGTCTCTTTTAGATCAGACCATCTGATTTAATCTCTCCTATATAGTTTGATGTCATATTTTGCTTTTTAAGGATCTGGAAACTTTATTACATCAAAAAATTTCTTCAGGTTGATGTATGGGTTAAAACAACCCAGGCTGTGCATCAGATCCTAAAACCTTACTTCAAAATTCAGAAAGATCAATTTGAGATATCTTATAACGACTAATACAATCTGTCAAATTCCATGGATTTTCTGGCTCCAAACCTTCCGATTAGCAGTCCAGGAAACCAACAGAACTCTTACAATTCTAAAGGATTCAACTTGGTGCTTGCAAGGCCCAAGTAATGAAGAGCAACAGTCCAGCGGGATCAGCAGTCCAGCACAATTATTGCTAATAGCTCCAAGGTGGAACATTCCCCATCCTTGTGCCAAGATATAGTGTTTCCCAAAACAGGTATGTGCCTGGAACAATGTAATATAAATACAAATTAGACTGATTGATATTCAGCCTTCAGAACTTTGTGATTCTGTTTGCACCCTGTATTCAAAATTAACATGAAAAATAATAATTGTAACCGAGGTGTCCTCCTACCTAACTTGGTAACTTACGATTGTTAAGTGATCTTCCAATTAACAGACCATACCTGTGAAACTGTTCAAATAAATTCCTTGGAATAAAGTTCAGCAAGGTATATTTGGTTGTTTGAATCTTATTAGTCATATAATTCTTGAAAACCTTTTCATATTCTTCAGTAAATCCACCAAGACAAGGAATTACTAATCGATGTTTGCATCCAGTTTTCTGTGGTTGGGAAGTTTTGAACCACCCTGGGAATAGTGATACAGCGTATCTATTACTGCTTCCATGTGTCAAAAGCAATCTCTGCCATCTGTAGCGTGCCCATTGGATGGGGCGTGCCATCTTCTTAAGTCCTCACAAGCAGATATACTTGGGTGTTCTGGATCAACCAGCATTCAACTAGAAAAAAAATGAACAAGAATAAAATCTACATCGAATTTTTATCACCAAAGTTAGAAATTTTACAAGAGTTGAACTATTTTTCCTGTAAAATAAATAATTTTTCAACTGTTCTTTAATATTTTAATAATTAAGCCCTTCTTCGGGAAATCCTGAAGAAGGGCTTATGCCCGAAACGTCGATTCTCCTGCTCCTTTGATGCTGCCTGATCTGCTGCGCTTTTCCAGCAACACATTTTTAAGCTCTGATCTCCAGCATCTGCAGTCCTCACTTTCTCCTATTTTAAAAATTGAAACAAACTTAATTATTAAGTATGCCTAATGATTGAAGCTGATATTAAAAATAAATCATCACAGTTGGCACAGGATGTTACCATATTATATCCTACATTTATGTCAAACAACACAGTATATTCAGATGCTACTCCTTCTTAAAAAAGGCTTCAATGTGTTTCGTTGTTAAACTGAATTACTAAGGGCATGGCACCCCCTAGTGGATTTGCAAATTATTTCAACACCCGAGCTCAGCAAACACAAAATTCTTAACCGTTTATCATTTACTCACAGAATCATAGAGATGTACAGCATGGAAACGCAGCCTTCGGTCCAACATGTCCACGCCGACCAGATATCCCAACCCAATCTAGTCCCACCTGCCAGCACCCGGCCCGTAGTCCTCCAAAACCTTCCTATTCATATACCCATCCAAATGCCTCTTAAATGTTGCAATTATACCAGCCTCCACCACATCCTCTGACAGTTCATTCCATACACGTACCACCCTCTGCGTGAAAAAGTTGCCCCTTAGGTCTCTTTTATATCTTTCCCCTCTCACCCTATACCTATGCCCTTTAGTTCTGGACTCCCCTACCCCAGGGAAAAGACTTTGTCTATTTACCCTATCCATGCCCCTCATAATTTTGTAAACCTCTATAAGGTCACCCCAAAATGTAGAGAAACACACCAGGTCTCTCAATCTAAAGAGGGTGATCTGTCTCTTCTCAATCTATCTCCATATCTTTTGACGTTTGCCTCTTTTTTAATTGCCTAGCACTCTTTAAATTGAATTTATGCTATTCTCCTCAACAATTCTCTCCAGGTAAATATTGTATACACCCTGGATAAATGAGTTTGTCCTTAATTTACTATTGGAGTTATTTGCAGCTATTTGATACTTATTACCCCTTTTTTAAAAATTATTTCCAAAACAACTTGCTCAAAGATGTTATGACACTCGTCTGGAACAGCTGGGACTTGAACCCTGGCCTCCTGCACCACAAGAGCTCTCTAAAACAACCTGTTCAGATGTGTTATTACACACCCCAGCTTATGAACAGATAGGATTTGAAGCCAGGTATTCAGGCACAGAAATAATGGCATTACCAGTACGCCACAAGGCACTAGCTGTTTTGGAAAGCAGGAAGAAAAATTTATTAGCATTTTAAACAAACATACAATTTAAAAGGTAAGGCAGAAACACAAACAGAAGATAACAAAAGGAGATTGTGTATTAATCCTCTGGAGATACAGAAGTCATGCAACATCAGCATAGTTCATTTTAGACATTCCAGTGTTCCGGTGATGCATGTATGGCATGAGCTGCCAGAGGAAGTGGTGAAGGCTGGTACAATAGCAAGATTTAAAAGGCATATGGATGGGTACATGAATAGGAAGAGTTTAGAAGGATATGGGCCAAATTCTGGCAAACGGGACTGGATTATTTTAGGCTATCTAGTCAGCAAGGACAATTTGGACCGAAGGGTCTGTTTCATGCTCATGAATCATAAAATGTTATTAATTTGGTAATTAATTTGGCAATCAGATTTTTTTTATTTCAAGGGCGATGGAGTATAATAATAGGCCTGTTATGTTAAAACTGTTCAGGGTATTGGGGAGATTGCAGTTGGAATACTTGGTGAAGTTTGGTCACTTTTCTGAGGAAGGGATATACAGCAAACCTTAGTTTAACCGGCATTCTATGAACTAACACTCTCGATAATTTTGCAAAGATTATATTGCATATGTCATTAATGCGAATTCACTGTATTGCGATTGACGAACTGGGGATATTGTTTCTAAAGCATAAACTTTTAAAACACTAACGTGATTACATAGCCAATAATGAAGTGCTGTTTCCAAAGTGTGATTTTTCTATAATGCAGTATTACGTAAGAACACAACCATTGCATTATACAAGATGGTACCTCAACTAGCCGAAAGATTACTGTATTATTCTGTCCAATTATTATAGATTAAAAATTTATTTACCTCAGTGTAAACATATTTGTTGCTCAATTGAATGGCCAGACAAAATACCAACAGTTGATACAATTTTGAATTAATTTCTCCTCAAATACAGTTAACTATTACATTGTCTGAGTAGCCAGTTAACGGTATGAGTTTTATTGAAAGCAAAGTTGCATTATTATTTAAGTGGCTTATGCTGTAAATAAAATAAAACAGTGATGTATATACCGCCTGCATTACATTTAAGTGACTTAGTATGTGTTTCTACATTGATTATATGGACCTCTTGATTATTTGGAATATTTGATCAATCAGCAAACTCCTGGTCCCCTTTGTGCTAGATAATAAAAAGTTTACAGTATTTGCATTGGAAGTAGTTCAGAGAAGCTTCATCACATGGTGAAAGGGTTGCCTTATGAAGGAAGTTTGGACCTATACTCACTGGAGTTTAGTAGAATGAGAGGTGAGCTTATTGCAATAGTTAAGGTTCTGATGGGGTTTAACAAGATAGATGCTGAGAGGATGTTTCCTCTTCTGGGGGCTTTTAGGACAAAGAGGCATAATTTCAAAATAAGGAACCTCTATTTTAAGAAAGAGAGAAATGAAGAGGAATTTCTTCCTTCAGAGAAATTCTCTCTTATAGAGAGCAGTGGAAGCTGTGTCAATGAAATTATTCAAAGCCAAGTTTTTTTTTATATCAAGGAGAGTTAAAGGCAATAATGACAGATAGAAAGGTGAAGTTAAGGTCGCAATAGGATCAGGTATGATCTTATGAAATGGTTGAGCAGCCTTCAGTGGCTGAACTGTCTATTCCTATACTATTCCTAATTATATGCAAATAGATCAAGTAAAGGAATTGACTAATATTATCTAATGGGAAATATAAATTGCAAATGGAATGCCAATTTTACAGTTCAAGCATAACTAGGATTTTTCAAAATTGAGTGGTTCCCTGTAAATTTCATCAGGGAAGTAAACTTAATATCCTCATTCACAAACAGATATTCTTACCGTTTAGGGGTGTATTTGAAATGGCAAAATAATTATAACTCAAATGGATTGACAAAACAAGGCTTGAATTATTAATGTATAATTTATCTAAAAAAATCCAAAGGATGCGATGATTTTAATAAGTGTTTTTCTTCTGGGGAAAAAATACCATTGACCATTTTATAAGAAATAACAGTTTAAGGAGAAGTATCTTGTTACATCAGTTGTATAAAATGAACTATTAAATAACAGAATATAATGATAAAGAGTTGCAGTGACTCCCAAACTATCTGAAAAATCTAATAAAAATAAGCCTGTGTTTAATGAAGAAAAATAGTTGAGTTTTGGAATTAGCAAATGCTACATGCAGATCAGTGAGAGGCTAGAACAGTGTGCTAACATCTTAATGATCACAGTGAGCCATCAATCTTCTTAAAAACATAAACGTTCTTGCATAGGGTGTAATCATACGTTCAGACGTTGGAGTTATCTTTTTGAACAATCAGGTATGTTTGACAATGCTCGTGACAAAGTTACTTGCTCAACTCAATCTAATTGAAAAGAGAGTGCACAATGAACAGGCTCAGTGCCAGAATATTAAATCTTTTCACAACATGATGGAAGGACCCAGAACGTCGCCTCTGCCAAAAACTGCCCGAGGCTGAAACACCAAGGAGGAAGCACGCTGAAGCAGACCCAGAACGTTGTCTCTGCCAAAGCTGTCTCATCACCACCTATATAGCCATAGCCTGGAGACTGTCTCAACTCTCAAGGATTTCTGAAGACGTCGGAAACCTCAACTTCCGAGAACCAACTGACCATCTAAATTAACTCCCGACAACTGAAAGGTCCTTCACTTTGCCACATGTGCAGACGTCTCCAAGATATCAAAAAGAACGGACCCCAATTAATCGACGCTGGAACAGTTTCTTAAATCGCAACTGCCACAAGGAATGTACAAGACCTGCCACTAAACAGCTTCCCGCAACCTCTCCCTGCCACCGCAGAGAGAAGAAAACAAATTCAAAAGTTAAATGAAGAAAATATAAAATGGATATAGTTGGTCATGCGAGAGAGAGTCAACAGGGCCAGAAACACCACCTAACCTGCCTCCAAATTGGGGTCTATGCTTTTCCCCTGATGTTTTGGTGGTTTCTGCCAAGGCAGCAGAGCAAACCATCTCTCGGTTCTTGGGAGTTAGTTTAGATGGTCTTCTGGTCTCAGAAATTGAGATGAGCCGTGGTCCTCGAGAGTTGGGTCAGTCTCCTGGCTGTGGTAGCTGCTGGAGTATTGGCGATGAGGTGGTTTTGGCAGAGACAATATTTTGGGTCCAGTCAGCAGCAGCTGGGATTGCTTCAGCATGCTTCCTTCTTGGTTTTGCATCGTCGGGATGGCTTAGTGGCTGTGGAGTGTGGGGGATTCCCACAGACACTGAGGAAATCAAGAAGCTGTGTATGGAACAAAAATGTAATTTGTCCTAATGTTGTAAAATGTATTTCTTTTTATAATTTACTTAACTAAAATGGCACCGGCTTAGGGCAACTTATGTATATTTTGTTGTATTATCATAAATACATGTAATAATAAATGAGTATGATTCTTACTATTACAAATGAAAAAAACACTTATGTAAAAGGAGCATATCTGGTCACACTACTAATGGATTAAATTATTCGTATTTTATTTTACAAACTTTTTCAAAATATAAAACATATGGTTTTCGTACCAAAATGAGCTAATTCTATGCTGAAAGCACCCACTTAACTGCAAACAATAATGGGTAGTGGCTGAAGGTGAAATATCACAGCACACCAAAGAATTAATTTCAATTCACAGCTTCAGCTTTCTTCTAGCCATCTGCTTCATAAATTAGCAGCAATAAAAGAAATTTCATCTCTCTCAGAGAACTGTTAACCTATGCACCCCTACATGTGCTGTCACATATTACAGCCTTGAAGTCAGTGACTAAAGATGGCAATTACTGGCTAAATAATCCCCAAACGTTGGGGTAGGAGGCAGTGGTGGGGATGAAATGGAAGAATGAAAGGGTCATCTGATATGTTGTTGGTCAGTTGTGCTGTTTCATCTCACAGGCCTTGATTCAAATCCTCCTGGAACCACACCTATGAAATATGGAATCTATTTAATTTGGCTGACCATAACCTCGCTAACTCTTAATGGCTGCATAGGGCAAATTGGTTAATAACATGAGGTTCTGTGGCAGTGAGCATAAATTTAAGATGGTTTGTTGTTTTCCTTGTGCTAGGATTAAGGGCATCTCTAAACATTTCAAGCATATTGTTAAAGGTGAGATTGAGAAATCAGAAATTATTGTGCACATTGGTAGAATGACATTGTTAGGGAAAAAGATTAAAGCAGTACAGTGTGAATTTAAGAGGTTAGCTAGAAGATTAAAAAATATAAAAGTGGGGGGATCCAAGATGGCGGCGACCCAGTAAGACTGAGTCTATAGTGCTCCTCCCAAGACTTGGGCACAGTGGGTCACCTACCCCCTACCAAGCTCACCAAATCATTTATAAATCATTTATAATAGTTTAGTAACTCAATTAATTGTGTAATATTACATTTAAGCAACTTTATCCTAAGTTAAAATGACTAAAGGGAAGGGAGCCTGCAGCTCTCAGCAAGCAGGAACCCCTCCCCCACACTCTACAGCTGCAGCAGAGGCGTCCACAGCCAC
>NC_057710.1:90731140-90795345 GCF_004010195.1 Chiloscyllium plagiosum
GAATACGGGTTTTATTACATTTGATGTTAACACATTCCGAGCATGTAAGAGACTTAAATATACACTCTGGTTAGTTGTAGGTTAGATTAGTAGATAGTTGAGTTTTGTCTGTTTGTTTTTTTTTTTGGTTTTTTTTTGTTGTTTTGTTTTTTTTGTCAAATTTTGGCTATTGTATATTTGAGCTAATTGTATATCAATGTTTATATCTGAGAGTTTTGTTTATTTTTGTAAACTTGTAAAAATGTTAAATTTCTAATAAAAATATCTATAAAAAAAATATAAAAGTAGTAAATTTTGGTTTACTCCCAATGCCAAAATCAAATGAGGGAAGGAACAAAAGGTTAAAGAAGATAAATCAATGACTGAAAATCTGGTATTAGATTAGATGATTAGATTACTTAGATTACTTACAGTGTGGAAACAGGCCCTTCAGCCCAACAAGTCCACACCGACCCGTCGAAGCGTAACCCATCCAGACCCATTCTCCTAACACTATGGGCAATTTAGCACCGTCAATTCACCTAACCTGCACATTTTTGGATTGTGGGAGGAAACCGGAGCACCCGGAGGAAACCCACGCAGACACGGGAAGAATGTGCAAACACCACACAGAGAGTCACCTGAGGCGGGAATTGAACCCGGGTCTCTGGCGTTGAGAGGCAGCAGTTACTGCATACTCTGACTCTCTGTTGTCTGTCTTCTAATTGACATGCTCGCCTCACATTCAGAGCCTTCCCCCATCAATCCTTCCATTTACACTGCTACTTAGAATTCGTCCATTCCTCCACTCAATCAACATAAAGTCTCCCTTAACAGAATGAGCAAATCTCCCTTCTAAGATATTAGTCCCTTTCCAGTTTCGGTTAGATCTATCCATTTTGAACAGGTCTTTCAAAAGACATTCCAATTAGCCAAAAACCTGAATCCCTAAACAACAAAAGGTATGAGACAGGAACTTTCAAAATTTGATTGGAGTAGACTGGTAAAAGAACGTTGCAGATAAAAGGACATCAGAGAAGGTGGAAGCATTCAATAGTGTGATGACGAATGTTCAGACTAAAGTTCCTGTTACAATGAAGGGTAAGGCTGGTAAGAGAGGGAACAATGGATGAATAAAGATACTGAGGTTCCAGTTAAGAATAAAAGAGAATCTTATTCTAGATATTGACAACTTGGTTCATTTGAATCTCTTAAATCAATATAAAAGAATGTAGGAGCATTCTTAAGAGATAAATCAAGAAGGCAAAGAGGGAATATGAGATAGCATTGGCAGATAAGGTTAAGGATAATCCAAAGAGATCCTACGAAAACATTAAGAGCGAGAGGCTAACTAGAGAGAGGGTAGAACCCCTTAAAGATCAACAAGGTCAACCAGGAGATTGGAGAGATACTAAATGAATATTTTACATCAATATTTACTGTGGAGAAAGAAATGCAATCCAGAGAATGGAGAGAAATAGACATTGATGTTTCAAAAACAGTTCACATTACAGAAGAGGAAATTCAGGAGGTCTTAAAGAATATAAAAGCGGATAAATCTCCGGGCCCTGATCTAATGTATCCCAGAACGTTGTGGGAAGTTGGGGAGAATATTACAAGACCCCTTGCAGAAATATTTGCATTATCTATAACTAAGAGTAAGGTGCCTGATGACTAGAGGGTGGTTAATGTTGTACCTTTGTTTAAGGAAGGTTGTAAGGAGAAACCGGGGAGCTATAGACCTGTGAGTCTGACTTTGATTCTGGATAAATTGTTCGAGGTGATTATAAAAAATAGGATTTATGGACATTTAGAGAGGTAAACATTGATTAAGGATAGTCAGCAGGTTTTGAGTGAGGAAAATCATGTCTCTTCAAACTTGATGGGGTTTTCTGAGAAAGTTATCAAAATGGTGGTTGGTGGCAGAGCAATAGGTATTGTTTTCTTGGACTTTAGTAAAGCCTTTGACAATGTTTCTCATAGTAGACTAATTAGTAAAGTTAGGTCACATGGGTTTCAGGGTGAGCTTGCCAATTGGATACATAATTGGCTTAACAGTAGGAGACAGAGAGTAATGGTGGAGGATTGCTTTTTGGCCTAGAGACCTGTCACCAGCATTACTTCACAGGGATCAGGTTCTGAGTCCTCTTTTGTGTGTCGTTTATATAAATAAGTTGGATGAGAATATAGAAGACATGGTTAGTGACTTTGCCGATATCACCAAAATTGGTGGCATAATAGACAGGCTAGAAGATTTTCTAAGATTACAAAGGGATCGTGGTTGAATGTATCAACAGGCTGAAAAATGGCAGATGGAGTTGAATCCGGATAAATGTGAGGTGTTGCATTTTGTTTCCATGCTGTACATCTCTATGACTCTAAGGGTAGGGCTTATACAATTAACGCTTGGGGTGTTATAGTGGGTAGTGTTGTAGAACAGAGGAACCTGAGGTGCAGGTACATAATTCTTTGGAGGTTGCGTCGCATATAGAAATGTTAGTTAAAAAGGCATTTGGCATGCTTGCCTTCATTGCTCACTCCTTTGAGTATTGGAGTTGGGACATTATTTTGAGATTTTACAGGACATTGGTGATATACTATGTTCAGTTGCAGTCTCCCAGTTATAGGAAAGATATCTTAAAGCTGGAGAGAGTTCAGAAGAGATTTACCATGGAAGTTGCCAGGTATGGAAGGTTTCATTTATAACGAAAGGCTGGTTAGATTTGGACTTTTTCCATTGGAGGATTAGGAGGTTGAGAGGTGACCTGATAGAAGTTTATAAAATAATGAGAGATATAGATAGAGTGGATGGTAGTTGGCTTCTCCCTAAGATGGAGAATTTCAAAACCAGGGGGCACATTTTTAAGGTGAGAGGAGAGAGAGAATTTAAAAAGAAATAAGAGACAAACTATTTTACACAGAGGGTCATTCATTTGTTGAATGAACTTCCTGAGGAAGTAGTGAATGCTGGTACAATTACAATGTTTAAAAAGACATTTGGATGGATACATGAATAGGAAAGGTTTGGAGGGATATGGGCCAGGAGCAGGCAGGTGAGAGATAGAAAGTGGAGCAATTTTGTAGTAGAATTACAAACAGGTGCAAAAATTATAAGTAATGCCACTGTCACACTTCAATTATGCTCACACAGACTAGGATAACAATAAACCACAGTAAAGACACAGGAGGTTTTGAAATCTATTCAGTATAATTTCAATGACCAGTGAGCATAGAAGCAAAGCTGAATTTGGTTCTGCAGAATGTGTTGGGTCCAGAGGAGGGGAACATTTAAAAAACAGCGATTGTAACATAAAAAGTTTTAAATTAAGTATGAGAAGCAACAATGAAAAATCTACAGTAAAGCTATGAAATTGGAAGAGTAACTATTTTAATGCGTTGAACATGGATCTATACTCAATAAACAAGAATGAAATATAGGCAAAAGTGAGGACTGCAGATGCTGGAAACCAGAGTCTAGATTAGAGTGGTGCTGGAAAAGCACAGCAGGTCAGGCAGCATCCGAAGAGCAGGAAATTCAACGTTTTGGGCAGAAGCCCTTTATTAGGACTGGAGGCAGGGTGGAGAGATAAATGGGATGGGGGGGTGGTGCTGGGGAGAAGGTAGCAAGGACAGGTCATGAGGATGGTGCTGAGCTAGAGTTTGGAACTGGGGTAAGGTTGGGGAAGGGGAAATGAGGAAACTGATGAAGTTCACATTGATGCCTGGGGGTTGAAGTGCTCCGAGGCAGAAGATGAGGCGTTCTTTCTGCAGGTGTTGGGTGGCGAGGGAGTGGCGGTGGAGGCGGCCCAGGACCTGCATGTCCTCGATAGAGTGGGAGGGAATTGAAATGTTGGGCCACGGGGCGGTGGAGTTGATTGGTGCAGGTGTCCCAGAGATGTTCCCTAAAGCACTCTGCAAGGAGGCGTCCAGTCTCCCCAATGTAGAGGAGACCGCATCGGGAGCAACAGATACAGTAAATGACATTGGTAGATGTGCAGGTGAAACTTTGATGGATGTTGAAGGTTCCTTTCGGGCCTTGGATGGAGGTGAGGGAGGAGGTGTGGGCACAGGTTTTGCAATTACTGCGGTGGCAGGGGAAGGTGCCAGAACAGGAGGATGGTTGTTGGGGGACATGGACCTGATCAGGGAGTCATGGAGAGAACCTGTATATATGCTGTACTGTTCTAATAATCTATTTGAAAGCATAAAATATCTTAAATCTGTTACATTTTCTTCTTAATCCAGAAATCATTAATCTTAAAGATAGAAAAGCTAAGAACATTTCATCTGCAAATAGCTGCTGCTCTTTATCACAACAGTTACACAACTAGGTTTGGTTTCGAGCTTGTTCTTGAAGACAACCAAGAATTTGTCAAGTAGCTGCAAAATGAGCATCATCAAGTAATAACTGCTCTATGGCTATTGACGGAAGGTCCTGTATTTGCTTAGCTGGAAATGTAAGGCAGAAAATGATTCAATACATGGATGTTCAGTACTTGTACAAACAAAATTCGTAAGTTTAATGAATTACAAAAAAGGAAGTTCATAAATGTAGTCCACAAGCTGTAGTAACTTAAAACTGTCAGGGACAGCAATGTCTGGACCAGATACAAGTAAACATTTGTGATCTGTTAAATTACACTCTCTCCCTATCAAAACACTTCTGTCTCTCTCGAAAACCCTATCAGTTAATATTCAGAAAATCTTGGTCTAGTTCACTTTGGAGTGCAAAAATAACCCTTGGTGTCTTTACTTCAACCATCTTCTTAGATGCTTCTCTCATGTCTTCAACCTCATATCTTCCAAGTGTTCCGCAGGGATCAGTACTGGGTCCACTTTTACTTGTCATTTATATAAATGACTTGCAGGAGAATGTGGTAGGCATGGTTAATAAGTTTAGTGGTATAGTGGACAGCAAAGGTTATCTAAGACTTCAAAGAGATCGTGATCAATAGGGTCAATGGGCTGAAGAGTGGTGGATGGAATTTAATTTGGATAAATACGAGATATTGCATTTTGGTAAAACAAACTAGGTCAAGATTTATACAATTAAAAATAGGGCCTTGGGTAGTGTTGTAGAAAAGAAAGACCGAAGAATTCAGGTACATAATTTTTTGAAGTTTGTATCAGAGATAGACAGGCATTTAGCACACATGTCTTCATTGCTCAGACCTTTGAATATAGGAGTTGGGACATAATGTTGAAGTTGTACTGGACATTAGTGAGGCCTTTCTGGAGTACAGGTCATTCTGGTATGCAGGTCATTCTGGTATGCAGGTCATTCTGGTATGCCACGCATTTCATCAACGTAAATTAGCTACAATGAGATTGACAAATTGTGGAGAGTGTTTGGATAATGTGAACTTTCTACTGAACAGGTATAGTGATATTCTACAGCCTAACTTTCTATAGCACGAGGTTACAGAGGAACCTCGTGCTATACCAGAATGCCCTGCACTGTGTCCAATCCTGGTCACCCTATTACAGAAGTCTATTATTCAGCTGGAGAGGGTTCAGATGAGATTTACCAGGGTGTTGCTGTGAATGGAAGGTTTGAGCTCTAAAGAAAAGTTGGATATACTAGGACTATTTTCACTGGAGCATAGGAGGTGTGATCTTATAGAGGTTTATAAAATCATGAGGGGTATAGATAAGGTGAATGGTAGGTGTTGTTTCCCTAGGGTGGGGGATTTCATGACCCGGGTGCAAATTTTTATGGTGGGAGTAGAGAGACTTAAAAAGAAGACATGGGGAGCAATTTGTTTTTTGCACAGAGTGGTTTATGTGTAGAATGAACTTCCAGAGGAAGTGGTGCATGTGGGTTGGGTTTTTTTGTTAAAAAACGTAAGTACATGAATAAGAAAGGTTTAGAGGGATATGGGCCAAATGCAGACAGGTGAGTCTAGTTTAATTTGGGATAACAGTTGGCATGGGTTGGTTGAACCAAGGGGTTTGTTTCCATGCTGTATGATTCTATGATATGTTAGGGGTGAGGCTAAAGGCAACAGCCAAGCAAATGGGTTCTAAATTCTAAACCATATTTGTCATCTTTCATCCACTCCACGGACAACATACTGAGCAACAACTTTTTAACTTTATGGAATGCAAGTTCAGAATATATGGAAGAGAGTTTTGAGAAGCAATTACATGAACAAAGCACACGAGATAAGAAAATATTAATCTTCATTACAACTAGTCGCATCAACACATTTGTAAGCTTTTCTTTATTTTTTTAATATGATGAGGGTAATCTGGCTAGGCCAACATTTATTGTCCATCCCTAATTACCCTCAAGATGGTGGCAAATTGTCTGCAATGCTTCAAGAAAACAATGAGATACTATTGCAGGAATTCAGTTCCAGAATTTTGACCTAGTTACATTGAAGTAATGCCAATATATTTGCAAGACAGCATTGATTGTGGCTTGGTGGGGATCTTGTATATGGTGCTATAGCACATGGCAGCAGTGTGAACTATCTACGAGATGCACTGCAGAAATTCAACAAGGCTCCTAAGACAGCACCTTTCAAATTCATGTCCACAACTATGAAGAAGGACAAGGGCAGCAGAAACACGGGACCATCATCAGCTCTAAGCCACTCTCAAATTATGTGGAAATATATATAACCTTTCCTTCAGTGTAACTGATACTGGAACAAACTCCCTCATAGCATTATGCGTCTACCTATACTAAGCAGACACAGACACATCAGTTCACAATTACCTTCTCAAGGATAATTAGGCCCAGCCAGTAAAGCCAACATTGCAGGAATGAATGAAAACAAAAGATGTTAGTCACTACTGCCACTGTGTATCTATGGTGGAGGGAGTGAATGCTGAAAGGAGTAGTTAGAATGTCAATCAAGAGAAGCTCCTGCTGTTGTCCAGGGAAATGAGGTTCTACTACACTTCTTATTTATGCCATGTAGAGAGTGGATATGCTATAGGGTGTCAGGAGTTGAATCAGTCACTACAGAATATCCAGCCTCTTCCAGCAAAGGACTTGTATTATATTTTGTATGCACTGCATTTATGACTCCAACCAGTGGAGAGATCTTTTCCTGATTTCCATTATCTCTCGACTTGCTAAGGTTCCTTGATGCTACACTCAATCAGACACAGCTGTCAACAGCAGCTACTCTCTCCTCTTCTCTGCAACTTTGGGAGTAAAGCAGTAGTAGTGCCAAATGGTAATGCAACTGGCAAGTGAGGTGTGAAACTGAACTCTGGATCAATCAGAATGTCACGGCTTCACATGGATAAATTCAGTGTGAATGAATGGCTGAGAAAATTGGGATCAGTTGAGAGGAGGTTGATTATATGAACACTCAGCAGATTATCCCACAAGGGAACCAATGTCTCAAACAAGAGATCAAAGGTATAGAGTGAGAGGAGGTAGGCTCAAAACTGAGATGAGGAGAAACTTTTTTCGGAGGGTTGTGAATCTATGCAAATCACTGCCCAGAAAACAGTGGGAGCAGAATCAATACCAGACTAGTGAAAGAAATAGATACATTTCTGATGAAAAGCACTATAATAGAGGGCTATAGCGAGCAGGTAGGAGAGTGAAGTGGAGGAGAAGATCGGCCATGATCATGGTAAATGGCAGGATGGGCTCATAGGGCTGGATTGCCTACTTCCACTCTTAATTCCAATGTTCCTATGAGAATGAAGCGAAGAAGTTAGTGAAGAGGCATCCGCCAAAGAATTCTTCCCCAGAATCTCTGTACTGTGGAAATGCTGGTTCTCATCTGAAAGTTTTAACTTTCTACTGTCACTATCAGATTTTTAAAACTCAAAAGTTGGGATTACTACACATTTTTGCTTCAATGGGCCTGGTTGTGCTCCTTGGTTTGCATTGCTGGAAAAGCACAGCAGATCAGGCAGCATCCAAGCAACATTTCGGGCATAAGTCCTTCATCAGGAATCCTCTGATGCTGCTCCTCGGATACTGCCTGACCAGCTGTGCTTTTCCAGCAACACACTCTCAATACTGATCGCCAATCCTCACTTTCTCCCTTTGCTCCTTGGTTGCACAATTTTAAAAGATTGTAAATGTGGTTGATATCACTATGATTGAAGATTACGGTTAGAAAAACTTATACACTTCACGTAAGTTCTAAGCAAAAGTTTTAATCAATTAACAGCAATATATATTCAACATTTGTTGAGACTTCTCCACACTTGCATTGGAACTGAGAGTATACATACTGTTAAGCATATAATTTTCTTATGCAATTGTCTTATCCTTATGTGACTTTTAAAGTTTTATGCAGAACAGCACAGTGGCTCAGTGGTTAGCATTGCTGCCGCATAGCGCCAGGAACCCAGGTTCGATTCCAGCCTCAGATGACTGTCTGTGTGGAGTTTGCACATTCTCCCAGTGTCTGCGTGGGTTTCCTCCAGGTGCTTCGGTTTCCTCCCACAATCCAAAGGATGTGCAGATTAGGTGAATTGGCCAAGCTAAATTGCCCATAGTTTTCAGGGATGTGTAGATTAGATGCATTAGTCAGGGGTAAATGTAGAGTAATAGGGTAGAAAATTGGGTCCGGGAAGGTTACTCTTCGGAGGTTTGGTGTTGACTTGTTGGGTCGAATAGCCTGTTTCCACACTGCAAGGATTCTATGATACAGCACTGTGAATTCTGACAGGGCCAGAATGTGGCTGAATATATAACCCACTGGTTTATATCATTTGATTAGAACAAACAGACCAGAAACAGACATGCAGTTTCACAAGACACTATTGTTAGAGGAATACAGCTACCACCACACTGATGACAACAACAATCGTTTTGGATTAATATTTAACAAGTGGACAGAACTAGAAAAAAAGTCAGCAATCCTCAGAATTTCTTTTATGAAACAATTTATTCTTGTTCAATTCACTAAAGCTAGTATTTCAGTAGGGCAAAGAATTCCACCCCACCAGCTTGTTATTGAATCAGCCCTCTTCTTTCCCAAAGGCATAATGCATCTTGAAGATAAGGTGAATTTTCTCAATTTAAGCAGAAAAATATCATTTTTTCAGAACTCCAAACTGAAGACTGTTGGTTAGCTCTGAATAAATTATGTGTGACGTGGTTGTTGAGATAATGGACATTGCAAACTATCAAAGATACCACAGGCGATTCAAAGAACATATCAGAGAAGGCCCTCTGTCAGCTATCACATCCTGTGTGACAGCACAGTGGCTCAGTGGTAAGCCTCACATCACCAGGGACCCAGGTTCGATTCCAGCCTTGGGTGACTGTCTATGTAGAGTTTACACATTCTCCAGTGTCCTTGTGGGTTTCCTCCTGATGCACCGGTTTCCCTTCCACAGTCCAAAAGATGTGCAAGTTAGGTGAATTGGCCAGGCTAAGATTTGCCCATAGTGTTTAGAGATGTGTAGGTTAGTTGCATTAGTCAGGAGTAAAATGTAGAATAATGGGTTTGGGTGGGATACTCTCTGGAGGGTTCGTACGGACATGTTGGGCCAAAGGGCCTGTTTCCACACTCTAGGGATTCTATTGAACTCTTTAAGGAATGCTGCTAATATTCACTGATCCAAGTGTTGATTTGAAGCTTAAAGGAATAGTTTCAAAATATATTCTCATTTGCTTTAATTTATTCCCTACGATCAAGATCACCAAACACCCCTTCTGAATTTCATTGAAATTCTATATGAAATCAAATTCTTGAATTTCATAGAAATTTACTTGTTGAAAATTTTAATGCTCCATAAATTAACAATGTATTTTTGAAGCTAAGCAAAATAATTCAAAACATAGAAATTATAACTGTAATAGAATTGTTGTCTCAAAGAGAATTTAATACAGATATAATGTGTTGATACTAGCATTTCTGTAAAACTAAGGTTAAATTTAAAAGCCCTCATGGTGCACATGCAAGAACTTAATTAGAGAAGAGATAAAATTCATTATTTATCATTTGCAATTTCAAGATTACCAGTTCGGGGATGTTTTCATGCGTTCTTCTAGTACTCGAATCATCAATGCGTTCTTTGCAATTGGCATGTGTCACCATAATGGCTCAGAGAAAACTCAACTAGGAGAAAGTGAGGACTCCAGATGCTGGGGATCAGAGCTTAACAATGTTCTGCTGGAAAAGCGCAGCAAGTCAGGCAGCATCAAAGGAGAAGGAGAATCGACGTTTCGGGCATAGTTGCTCAACAATGAATTAAGTCAAGGTTTTTAAAAGTAGTAACACATTAACCTACTGACAGGCTTCTCGTAATGTTTTGTCCTAAAATCAAGACCAGCATAATTATTTTAAAAATCATCTTAATTCTTCTCTCACCGGCATCCCTAACCTTTATAATGTGATAACAATGCCACTACCTGCCCTCAGCATGAATCCAAAGCACAGTAATGAAAACCTAATCTCATCCAGTGTCTCTATATTTATTTCTGGTTGGTATAGTTGGAAACCATGAATAGTAATCCCATACCAAAGGTAGGCTTGGGTTAACGTTTGCTCAGTTTGTTTAGGTCACATCATAAGATCAGAAGACTTAGGAGCAGAAATTAGACCATTCGGCTCATCGAATCCACTCCACCATTTAGTCATGGCTGATAGGTCTTTCAAGCCCATTTTCCCACCTTCTCCTTGTAACATTTGATCCCCTAGGCAATCAAGAACTTAACTAGCTCAGTTTTAAATGTGCTCAATGAACTGGCCTCTACAGCCTTCTATGGCAATGAATTCCACAGATTCACCACTCTGGCTAAAGACGTTTCTCCTTCTAAAGAAGTTTCTCCTTCCAGAGAAGGGTGATGGCCAAATAGTATCTAGAGTTAGCCTAGTTTGTATGTGGGAAGCAGTACTCATCATTAGATAGGTGATTAAACATTCAATTGGAAAGAGGAATTCTTACATTCATTACATACTTTGTGACAGGCAATCCTTGGGGCTTGTTTTCCTGAGTTCTATCCTTGATTTATCCCTGAACCAACATTTGTACAGGAAAGTATTTGAGGATTTACCACACAGTGACCTGGGAAGTCTTGATGTGTACATATAGCATATTGCACTTGTCTACATTATAACAGAAATAGACCAATACTTCATTGACTGCAGAGTACTTCAGGCTGGTTAGGCAACATGAAAGATGCTGTACAAATACAACGTTAAAAATGATGCAGAATACAGAAATGCAAATTAGCTAGCTGGTAAATTTTTCTTTCCCCGGTGCAAGCATAAGAGGTACAGTTAGTAAGTTTGCAGATGACTCCAAAATTGGAGGTGTAGTGGACAGTGAAGGGGCTTACCTCAGATTACAACAGGATCTGGACCAGATGGGCCAATGGGCTGAGAAGTGGCAGATGGAGTTTAATTCAGATAAATGCGAGGTGCGAAAGCAAATCTTAGCAGGACTTATACACTCAATGGTAAGGTCCTAGGGAGTGTTGCTGAACAAAGAGACCTTGCAGTGCAGGTTCATAGCTCCTTGAAAATGAAGTCGCAGGTAGATATGATAGTGAAGGTGGTGTTTGGTATGCTTTCCTTTATTGGTCAGAGTATTGAGTACAGGAGTTGGGAGGTCATATTGCGGCTGTACAGGACATTGGTTAGGCCACTGTTGGAATATTGCGTGCAATTCTAGCCGCCTTCCTATTGGAAAGGTGTTGTGACACCTGAAAGGGTTCAGAAAAGATTTACAAGGATGTTGCCAGGGTTGGAGGATCTGAGCTACACGGAGAGGCTGAACAGGCTGGGGCTGTTTTCCCTGGAGTGTCAGAGGCTGAGGGGTGACCTTATAGAGGTTTACAAAATTATGAGGGGCATGGATAGGGTAAATAGACAATGTCTTTTCGCTGGGGTCGGGGAGTCCAGAACTAGAGGGCATAGGTTTAGGGTGAGAGGGGAAAGATATAAAAGAGACCAGTGGGGCAACTTTTTCACATAGAGGGTGGTACGTATATGGAATGAGCTGCCAGAGGATGTGGTGGAGGCTGGTACAATTGCAACATTTAAGAGGCATTTGGATCGGTATATGAATAGGAAGGGTTTGGAGGGATATGGGCCAGATGCTGGCAAGTGGGACTAGATTGGTTTGGGATATCTGGTCGGCATGGACGAGTTGGACCGAAGGGTCTGTTTCCATGCTGTACATCTCTATGATTCTAAGTGTTTTGGCATTGGAAAGCTTTTCACTGTCTTGATTGTTTTCCCTTGTAATTTTATGATTGATCATTCAGTCTGTAAACTCAGAGAATCAAGGGTGTATATCCTCAATTTGAATGAGTTTCTGTGCATGTGCATGGCCTAATGCAGGTAAAGGGAAAAAGAGCTGAATTCCAGAGATGAGGGGAGAATGACAGCTCTTGATGTCAAAGCTGAATATGACCAAGTACAATATCAAGGGAGCCCTAGCAAAACTGGAATCAATGGGTATCAGGGGGCGAACTCTCCGCCATTAAATTCATACCTGGCACATAGGAAGATGGTAATTGTTGTTGGTGGTGAGTCATCTCAGTTCCAGAACATCTCTGGATGACTTCCTCAGGGTAGTGCCCAGAGCCAATCATCTTCAGCTGCTTTATTAATGACCTTCCCTCCATCATAGCGTCAGAAGATGTTTATCGATGATTGCACAATGTTCAGCACCATCCATGACTCCTTAGATTCCAAAGCAGTCCATATTAAAATACAATAAGATCTGGACAATATCCAAGCTTGGGCTGACAAATGCCAAGATACAGTCATGCCACACAAATGTCAGGCAATGACCATCACCAGAAAGAGAAAGTTAAACCAAAACCCCTTGACATTCAATGGTGCTCCCATCACTGAATCACCCACTATCATCTTGGGGGTTATCACTGACCAGAAATTCAACTGGGCTCATCACATAAACAGTGACTAGAAGAGCAAGTCAGAAGCTAGGACTTAATAAGTGACCTCCTGACTCACCAAAGCCTGTCTATCATCTAAAATGCTGAGTCAGGAGTGTGATGGAAAACTCCCCATTTCCCTGGATGGATGCAGCTCCAACAAAATACAAGAGGCTTGATAACATTCAGGGCAAAGCAGCCCATTTGAATGGCACTTAATCCACAAGCATCCACTCTCACCACCACTGACACTCAGTAGCAGCAGTGTGTACTGTCTATAAGCTGCACTGCAGAAATTCACCAAAGATCTTCAGACAGCATCTTCCAAACCCATAACCACTTCCATGTAGAAGGATAATGGTAGCCGATACTTCAGAACTATAGCACCTGCAAGTTATCCTCCAAGTCACTCACCATCCTGACTTGAAATATATTTGGTCCTTCGGGCCCAAATCATGGAAGTCCCTTCAGAAGGTGGACTGCAGCAGTTTAAGAATGTAGCTCACTACCACCTTCTCAAGTAGGACTAGGAAAGGGCAATAAGTGCTAGCCAGCCAGCAACACCCTATTGCACAAATGAAGTTTCAAAAAGTATAAAATACAATGTGGGTGATTGGTCAGGAATTCACTAGCATAGTTAAGTCCAAGGTTGACAAAGTCAGAAATGAGGATTTCAGTAACATATGAGGTGAGTGAAGGGAAAGGTTCGACAATAATATGAAGGTGGAAATAGGTGGTCCTTGTGATGCACTAGAGTCATAGAAATGTACAGCATGGAAACAGACCCTTCGGTCCAACCCGTCCATGCCAACCAAATATCCCAACCCAATCTAGTCCCACCTGCCAGCACGCGGCTCATATCCCTCCAAACCCTTCCTATTCATATACCCATCCAAATGCCTTTTAAATATTGCAATTGTACCAGCCTCCACCAGTTCCTCTGGTAGCTCATTCCATACACATACCACCCGCTGTGTGAAAAGGTTGCCCCTTCGGTCCCTTTTATAGCTTTTCCCTCTCACCCTAAATCTATGCCCTCTAGTTCTGGACTCCCCACCCCAGGGAAAAGACTATTTATCCTATCCATGCCCCTCATAATTTTGTAAACCTCTATGATGTCACTCCTCAGCCTCCGACGCTCCAGGGGAAACAGCCCCAGCCTGTTCAGCCTCTCCCCGTAGCTCAAATCCTCCAACATTGGCAACATCCTTGTAAATCTTTTCTGAACCCTTTCAAGTTTCACAACATCTTTCCCATAGGAAGGAGACAGAATTGCACGCAATATTCCAAGAGTGACCTAACCAATGTCCTGTACAGCCGCAACATGACCTTCCAACTCCTGTACTCAATACTCTGACCAATAAAGGAAAGCATACCAAATGCCTTCTTCAGTATCTAACTACCTGCGAGTCCACATTCATGGAGCTTTGAACCTGCACTGCAAGGTCTCTTTGTTCAGCAACACTCCCTAGGACCTTACCATTAAGTGTATAAGTCCTGCTAAGATTTGCTTTCACAAAATGCAGCACCTCGAATTTATCTGAATTAAACTTCATCAGCCACTTCTCAGCCCATTGGCCCATCTGGTCAAGATCCTGTTGTAATCTGAGGTAACCCTATTCGCTGTCCACCACATCTCCAATTTTGGTGTCATGTGCAAACTTACTAATTGTATCTCTTATGCTCGCATCCAAATCATTTATGTAAATGACAAAGTAGAGGACCCAGCACTGACGCTTGTGGCACTCCAATGGTCACAGGCCTCCAGTCTGAAAAATAACCCTCCATCACCACCATCCTCTGTCTTCTACCTTTGAGCCAGTTCTGTATCCAAATGGCTAGTTCTCCCTTTATTCTGTGAAATCTAACCTTGGCAACCAGTCTCCCATGGAGAACCTTGTCGGATGCCTTACTAAAGTCCATATAGATCACATCTACTGATCTGCCCTCTTTGGTACTTCCTCAAAAAACTCAATCATGTTTGTGAGACATGATTTCCCACGCACAAAGCCGTGTTGACTATCCCTGATTAGTCCTTGCCTTTCCAAATACATGTACATCCTGTCCCTCAGGATTCCCTCCAAAAACCTGCCCACCACTGAGGTCAGGCTCACTGATCTGTAGTTCCCTGGCTTGTCCTTACCACCCTTCTTAAACAGTGGCACCACGTTAGCCAACCTCCAGTCTTCCAGCACCTTACCTGTGACTATCGATGATACAAATATCTCAGCAAGAGGCCCAGCAATCACTTCTCTAGATTCCCAGAGTTCTAGGGTACACCTGATCAGGTCCTGGGGATTTATCCATTTCAAGACATCCAGCACTTCCTCCTCTGTAATATGGACATTTTGCAAAATGTCACCATCTATTTCGCTACTTTGCATATCTTCCCTATCCTTTTCCACAGTAAATACCAATGCAAAATACTAGTTTAGTATCTCCCCCATTTTCTGCGGCTAGACACAAAGGCCGCCTTGCTGATCTTTGAGGGGCCCTATTCTCTCTCTAGTTATCCTTTTGTCCTTAATGTATTTGTAAAAACCCTTTGTATTCTCCTTAACTCTACTTGCCAAAGCTATTTCATGTCCCCTTTTTACCCTCCTGATTTCCCTCTTAAGTATTCTCCTACTGTCTTTATACTCTAAGGATAAACTCGATCTATCCTTATATATGCATCCTTCTTTGTCTTAATCAAATCCTCAATTTCTTTAGTCATCCAGCATTCCCTATACCTACCAGCCTTTCCTTTCACCCTAACAAGAATACATTTTCTCTGGATTCTCGTTATTTCATTTCTGAAGGCTTCCGATTTTCCAGCCATTCCTTTACCTGCAAACATCTGCCCCCAAACAGCTTTCGAAAGTTCTTGCCTAATACCGTCAAAATTGGCCTTTCCTTTTCCATCATTGTTTTAAATCTAATAGAATTATAGTCGCTGGTCCCAAAGTGCTCCCCCACTGACACCTCAGTCACCTGCCCTGTCTTATTTCCCAAGCATAGGTCAAGTTTTGCACCTTCTCTAGTAGGTACATCCACATACTGAATCAGAAAATTTTCTTGTACACACTTAACAAATTCCTCTCCATCTAAACCTTTAACACTATGGCAGTCCTAGTCTCTGTTCAAAAGATTAAAATCCCCGACCATAACCACCCTATTATTCTTAAAGATGGCGGAGATGTCCTTCGAAATTTGTTTCTCAATTTCCCTCTGACTATTAGGGAGTCTATCATACAATCCCAATAAGGTGATCATCCCTTTCTTATTTCTCAGTTCCACCCAAGTAACTTCCCTAGATATATTTCCAGGAATATCCTCCCTCAGCACAGCTGTAATGCTATCCCTAATCAAAAAATCCCCCTTCTCTCTTGCCTCCCTTTCTATCCTTCCTATAGCATTTGTATCCAGGAACATTAAGCTGCCAGTTCTGTCCATCCCTGAGCCATGTTTCTGTAATTGTTATGATATCCCAGTCCCATGTTCCTAACCATGCCCTGATTTCACCTGCCTTCCCTGTTAGGCCCTTTGTATTGAAATAAATACAGTTTAATCTATTAGTCCTACCTTGTCCCTGCCTGCCCTGACTGTTTGACTTGCTTCTGTTCTCTACTGTACCAGTCTCAGGTTGATCTCTTTCCTCACCATCTCCCTGGGTCCCACTCCCCCCACCTTACTAGTTTAAATCCTTCCGAGCATCTCTCGCAAATCTCCCTGCCAGTATATTAGTCCCCTTCCAATTGAGGTGCAAACCGTCCTTCTTGTACAGGCCACTTCTACCCTAAAAGAGATTCCAATGATCCAAAAATGTGAATCATTCTCCCTTACACCAGCTCCTCAGCCAAGCATTCATCTGCTCTATCCTCTTATTCCTGCCCTCACTAGTTCATAGCACCTGGAGTAATCCAGATATTACTAAACTCAAGGACCTCCTTTTTAAATTTCAGCCTAACTCTCTGTAATCTCCCTTCAGAATCTCAACCTTTTCCCTTCCAATGTCATTGGTTCAATGTGGACAATGACCTCTTGCTGGCCCCTCTCACCCATGAGAACATTCTGCACCCTCTCTGAGACATCCTTGATCCTGGCACCAGGGAAGCAACACAACATTCTGATTTTTCGCTGTTGGCCACAGAAACGTCTGTCTGTACCTCTGACTAGAAAGTCCCCTCACACAATTGATCTCTTGGAACCCGATGTACCCCTCATTGCATTAGAGCCAGTCTCAATACCAGAAACTTGGCTGTTTGTGCTACATTCCCCTGAGAATCCATCACCCCCTACATTTTCCAAAACAGCATACTTTTTTTGAAATGGGTATATCCACAGAAGGCTCCTGCACTAGTTGCCTACCTCTCTTACCTTTCCTTGAGTAAACACATCTATGTGACTGTATCTGAGACTTTCCCCCTTTCTATAACTGCCATCCATCACATACTGTTGCTGTTGCAAATTCCTCATTGCTTCTAACTGTCTCTCCAACCGATCCATTCGATCTGATAAGATTCGCAACCAACAGCATATATTGCAGATATAATCCGCAGTAACCCTTAAACTCGCTTTAAACTCCCACATCTGACAAGAAGCGCATATCACTGTACTAAAAGTCATTTTTGCTCCTTCACAATCTACAGACCCAGAAAATAACACTGTCTTATTACTCTACAAAACACTGCCCCGGTTAAATTAATAGCTATGGCTTATATTTTAAGTTTAATCAAGAAACAGATCTAAAAAAACATAATCAAGAAAGGACCCACTCTACTCACTATTGCAGTGAGGTCACACTTAAAAACAATACACTTATCTGCTTCTGTGCTGTGTACTTCGCCCAACATCAGTTGTGAATTTCACTGTTTGTTAATTTTCCCAGACGCACTTCAACGTCCAGCGATACATGAATTCAAACAGCAAAGGCAATAACTGTACAGGTTAACTGCTGTGCCAGTTTCTTTCTCTCTCTCTCCTGCACTGACCTCACCATGTGCTTCCTTTGTCTGTTCTTCTCCCTTTTAAAACTGCTGTTGTTTTGACTTTTTTTCCTAAGTTCAAAAACAATGCAACTGCATATAAAACATTAATTGCTGCTCCTGGAATTCGAGGAAATCACCTCCAACACCTAAAATATCTCAATAAAGGTGCAGCTGTTACGGCCAGAAATTTTTCCCGTCCTCCACTTTAGATTCTAACATGAAGCCAAAAGCTCACCTCAGGGTCAAAAGACAAACCAAGATTTCAGTGGCTTAATCTGATTTAAGCTCAGATTCCTTGCTTGGGGATGGGATGGAATCAGTAACTGGGAAATGGTGTTTGGAGCAGAGATGGAAAACAATACCTTTAGATTTCCCAAAATGTACTCAGGGTAAATTTCAGCTCACCCAGAACTGGATGTTGGAATAGTAGTCTGAAAAATTAGCAACAATGGCAGAATTATGAGAGCTGGTGAGACAGATCAGAGTTGCATCAGTATACATGTAAAATCTAATGCTGAGTTTTTCGATGTTACCATGGTGCAGAACCATGACGACAAATAGGAAGGGGATAAGTATAGATGCATGGGGTATGTTGGAGGTAACAGTACAGCAGCAGGAATTTAAGTCATTGCAAGTGATTCTATCCATCTGTAACTAGAGAATGGAACTTAGTCAATGATATCCCACCCTGCTGAATAATGGGAAAACATTACAGGAAGAGTTAAAGATGTACTGAACTTGACCAAGCTCAAGTGGCCTCCTACGTCAGCACAGCATATATCTCCTCATGCCCACAAGGAAAACATCCCGCCTCAGGCGACTGACTATGTGGAGTTTGCATGTTCTCCCCGTGTCTGCGTGGGTTTCCTCCGGGTGCTCCGGTTTCCTCCCACAGTCCAAAGATGTGCAGGTCAGGTGAATTGGCCATGCTAAATTGCCCGTAGTGTTAGATATAGGGGTAAATGTAGGGGTATGGGTGGGTTGCGCTTCGGTGGGTCGGTGTGGACTTGTTGGGCCGAAGGGCCTGTTTCCACACTGTAATGTAATCTAATGTAATCTAAATCCTCCTCAAAAGAATACTGCTGACCGACAGCCACTGAAGCACTTCAATTGACAGGACCTCAAAAAAGATCACCTGAAATCTCAGTCCTTACTGAGGCATCTAATAAATCTACAAACTGACAATTCCACTGCCCCTTGACACTCCTCCAATTTTGACTACAAAGTTTACCAATTACCATCTGGTAACTGACCAGGGTAAAGACCCTGCATTAACGATTAATTTTCAAACTGACAGCAGCATTGACAAGGTTATATTTTATTGCTTATGCTTAGATACAGAGAATTTGAACTGTTGCCATTGGTGTAGCAAAGGTTCACCAACACTGTTTGCTGAGTGGGTTTTGAGACCATTTTCAGAGTCAGTGGTCAGAATAGATTTCAGTCATGGATTCAGGCAGCTGTCATTCACTGACCAATTAAGTAAACCTTTTTTTTATAAAAAGCACTGACAGCATCATGAACACTAAATGATAATAGCTTTTTGTTTACAGTTTTACGTAAACTGAACTCCAATTCTCAAGATTTCACAATAATACCTGAACTAACATTTTCTCAATTTTATATTGAAAAGGACTACCACAAGTCTAGTAAGACAACCACTACACAATTGTATCTTCAGCATGCTGTGATATTGAGCCAGATTAAGAGGATCCTGGATCAAAATCATTAGAAATCAGTGGGAAAACATTCCAATGACTGAAGTCATACATGGCAAAAACTACAATGGCTGTGATTTTTGCAAGCGAACAATCTTCACTCTGGACACTACTACAGGATCACTTTAGTGTAGGCTAGGGAAAGGAAGATAGCACAGTTAAATATATGGCTAAAGAGCTGGTGTAGGAAGAATGTCGTCGAGAGCAGGTGGGATCTGTACAAGGAGGACAGGGAGGAGCTGGAGGGGCACCAATATCCAGACAGGAAAGTTTGCTGGTGCCACTTAGGGGTGGGAATCAGAGCAGCAAGTGAAATGAGAGAGTAAGGCCATTATGCCTAAGAGGAAGAACAGATTAGGGAGAAGTTACTGAACATGGCAGGACTGGCGGTCTGAAGTCTATTTGTTTTTATGTGATGAGGATGACAGGATAAGGCAGATGATCTTCGAGCGAGAATTAGTACGTATAATTATGTTGTTTTAACTATTGTAGAGATTTGGTTTGGGGGGGGGGGGTGGAAAGCACGCAAGATACAAGAATGGCAGCTTCACATTCCAGGATGTGTGTGTTTCCGGCAAGATAGAGAGGGATATACAAAAGGTGGGGGAGTTGCATTACTGATTAAGGAGAATATTACAGTTGTTTGGAGAAGGTACACCTTAGAGGCACATCCAGCAAGACCAGGACAGAACTCAGGAACAGAAAGGACACAATGGGATTGTACACAGATATCCCAACAATTGGAAGGCGATAGAAGAAAAAATATACAAACAGATTATGGAAAAATGTAAAAACAACAGGGTTGTTGGCTGTGCAATTTGTAACTGGGACTTGGATGGTGGATGGGGAAGGGTGGATTCCGTTAAATGTATCCAGGAGGGTTTCTCGAAACCATATGTAAATAATCCAACTAGGGATGGGGCCACACTACACTTGGGATTGGGGAATGAATCTGTTTAGGTAATTCAAGTTTCAGGAGGGGGAACATTTTAGGAAGTGACCATAATTCTCTAAGTTTTGTTTACTTTGGATAAGGAGAAGCGTAGTCCTTGGGTGAAAATACTAAATTGGGGGGGGGGGGGGGAAGGCTAACTACATCAATATTAGGCAGGACCTGGGGAATGTAAATTGGGGCAACTATGAGATTAAATCCACACCTGGCATGTGGGAATCTTTCAAAGGCTTGTTGATTAGAGCTCAAGACTAGCATGTTCCTGTCAAAAAGAAGAATGAGAATGGAAAGATTCAGGAACTTGGATGACAAGAGAATTTGAGAGTTTAGTCAAAAAGAAATAGAAGGCAAACATAAGGTTTTAGGATACTGAAGATAGATAAAGCCCTCAAAGAATGTAAAGAAAGCAGGGAAGATCTCAAGCAGGGTTAAAAGGGGCCATGAAATAACAGGAAATTCCCAATGAGTTTTATAATATATAAAGGAACAAGACGATAGCTGGAAAAAGGCAGGACCACAGAAGGACAAAAGGAGGGAATTTATGTGTGGAGCCAGAGGAATTGAGCGAAGTCCTTAATGAATGCTTTGCATCTGTATTCCCAAAGGAGGAAGATATGGTGGATGGTGAGTCTCAGGAGGGGTCTGTTAATATTCTAGAGCATGTCAATGCAAAATAGGCAGTAGTGATGTGTGTTTTGAAAAGCATTAAGGTAGATAAATCCTCCATGACCTGATGAGATCTATCCCTGAATACTGAAGATGAGGGAGGAAATTGCTGGGGCCTTGTGTGAAATCTTTGGATCCTCTTTAATCACAGGATACGTCTTAGAGGACTGAAGAATAGTTGATACTGATTTTTTGTTTAAAAACGGCAAAAAGATAATCCGGGAAATTACAGGCTGGTGAGCCTTACGTCGGTAGAAGGGAAATTATTCGAGAAGGTTTTTAGGGACAGGATTTACACACATTTGGAAAAAAATTGATTTATCAGCAAAAGGCAGCACAGCTTTGTGCAGGGGAGGCCACATCTCACAAAGTTGACTGAGGTTTTTGAGGAAGTGACAAAAACGATTGACGAGAACAGGTAGACGTTGTCTATAGGGACTTCAGTAAGGCCTTTGACAAGGTCCTTCATGGAGGGTGATACAGAATGTGAATTTACATGGGATCTGCTGAGATCTGGTAAGACGGATTCTGAACTGGCTTGGTCATAAAAGACAGTAGCAGTGAAAGGGTGTTTTTCTGACTGGAGATCTATGACCGTTCGTGCTTTGCAAGAATCAGTACTTCGGTATAACAGATTTGGAGGAGAAAGTAGGTACTCTGATCAGTAAGCTTGCGGATGTCACAAAGATTGGAGGAAATGCAGATAATGAGGCTGGACCATTAAATATATTCAAGGTCAAGACAGACAGAATCAAGGATTATGGAGATGAAACAGAAAAGTGGAGTTGAGTATTATCAGATAGGCTGTGATTTCATTGAATGGTTGCACAGATGAGATGGGTTGAATAACCCACTTCTGATCTATTTCTTATGGTATATTTTTACATTTTTACACAGCTCTCTCTCATTCTCCAGTTTTTTCTTCCTTATACGTTTTTAGTCCATTCTTTGTTGACTTAGCACTATGTTTTGCAGAATTATATACTTGTTCTTTCAAGTTTCCAACTAGTTTTATCTAATTTATACACAGATTTAAATCATCCATGATTATTGCTGTACATCACACCCTATAGCATCAATACTTTTAAGCCTAACTGTTACTTTCACATTGTATCTTGTAGTGTGCCTTTGGTCACGATGACATGATCCACTTCCCTTGCTTTTTCTGAATGGGAGTAAGCTTAAATTTCATCATTAAGTGGTTCAGAAAATGTAGCACATTGGGGTCAAGTGAAACATCATTTCTGGGAACCAAACTTAAATATAATTGAGGCTGATTAAGAACCTACAGTTGCAACAATTCTAAATGAAATCAGTTTGATCAGCATTAAAGCAGGGAAAAGTGTCACAAGTTCATGGGATAAAATAGTTGATAATTTAGCTAAGCCAGATCTTTTGGTCCAACTTGTCCATTTGCCACCCATCCAAATGCCTTTACATTCAGACAACTTACCAATAGATGTACCATCGGGCATATGAAGCAGAAGTAGATCACTTAACTTCTTAAACCTGCTTTGTCACTTGATAAGATTATGGTTGATCTTTAACGTGGAATCAAATTCTCTGTTGTGTACCCACATTATCTTTTGACACCCACTTCTGCTAAGGTTATGCCGACAGATCATGAGGAATTGCCCACATCAATTATTGTGTGGATGGTTCTACTCATGAGGATAATGTGAAAAAAATCTGAATGAGTTGACAGAGCTGCTGGCGAATTAGCCTTCTAATTTCTGAAATCATGTACAACAGAATCAGGTTTTATGGAAAAGATTGGACAGCTTATCAGCCACGAACTGGAAACTAAAAGCAAAAGAAAGATCAAGTGATTGATGGTTGCAACTGATGGTTGTCTAGACAGGAATGCAGAGTAAAATTAGAGTCTACAAACAGAGCACTTTTTTTTAAATGAAGGTGAGATGTGAGATTGGGTGAATGAAGTCAGCGAAATTTTCATTTACTGTTCACTTGCTGTTGATAAAATAATAATTTGTACCTGATCTTGTTTCATCAAATGCTTTTTGGTTTACCTTTTGAAGAACTGGAGGAGCTCTTTTGAATGCCAAAAGCTGTTGTTAACAGAACAAAATAGACGAAGCCTGCAG
Source organism: Chiloscyllium plagiosum (assembly GCF_004010195.1). Taxonomy (NCBI): domain Eukaryota; kingdom Metazoa; phylum Chordata; class Chondrichthyes; order Orectolobiformes; family Hemiscylliidae; genus Chiloscyllium; species Chiloscyllium plagiosum. The sequence continues at coordinate 90,754,369 of NC_057710.1, forward strand.
ATTTAGGTTCTAAAACCACACAGGACAGGCAAAAGTCTTAATGAAAGACTAAGGGTGTTTTCAACAGAGGGCAGAGGATGCTATAGAGCTTAACTGGAGATGACAGGGTTTCATAACGAGATTCATTGTGGTGCACCAGAAAAAGGTCATTAACAACATGCAGAAAGACTCCGAAGGGACAGAGAAAAATGGTGAATAGATCAAAGGAAGGGTAAAGAACAAAAAAGGACAGTGATGATTATCATTTTATATTTATAGCTGTGCAGATGAGCAAATGTAAATGCCATACAACAGTCAAGGAAAAAAAAACACAGATGGTGGGGGCTGTGACGCCTCCCACAAACAATAAGGAGAAAATTGATTGACAGAGTTTAGAAGCCAAGTATGGGAAACACCCACTCCCATATGAAAACCTGTTGCCTTGAGGAAAGTTAGCCGCCATGACCATGATATCGAAATAAAAATGTCTTAAACATGGAAACCTAAGAGTAAGAAGGAATCGAGTGAAGGACAAGAACAACGAAGCGCAATTGATAAGGTCACACATGTTCAAATTTATTCCGGGGAGAAACAGACACTGCTTAATGCAGGGCAAGGGTAAATAGGCAAAGTCTTTTCCCTGGGATTGGGGAGGCCATAGGTTTAGGGTCAAAGGGGAAAGATATAAAAGAGATCTAAGGGGCAACTTTTTCACACAGAGGGTGGTACGGGTATGGAATGAGCTGCCAGAGGAAGTGGTGGAGGCTGGTACAATTGCAATACTTAAGAGGCATTTGGATGGGTATATGAATAGGAAGGGTTTGGAGAGATATGGGCCAGGTGCTGGCATGTGGGACCAGATTGGGTTGGGATATCTGGTCGGCATGGACGGGTTGGACCGAATGGTCTGTTTCCATGCTGTACATCTCTATGACTCTATAACAGCTCAAACATCAGAGTGATACATTGAATTCTGGATACATTGAGTGAAGTGCAGGAATTTCACTCAGTGTGCCCCAAAGATATGCATGCCCTGGTAAAGAGGTCTCTGGAATATGATGCCAGATCATCTGAAAGTATGGCCTGAGGTAGAAAAATCACAAGTCCATAAGGGAATAGGTAGTTCAAAGGAATGGAGATGGAAAAGCTGGGTAAAGGGGAGACCAATTGAAGACATAAAACGTCCATCTCCCAAAATAAAACAATAAGTCAGTAACAGATTTGCTACCGTTTTCAGTCTGCACAATGTGTAGTTCTCAGGATAGAAAGATCAACAGAATGATGAAATATTCTTAAAGCTGCTAAAAGAAGGCTTTGAAGCCATGCAAGAGAAGTTACATGGATGGATTGTAGGTAGGTGATAACATCAATGTAGGTATCTGATGGGTTGAAGGTTGAACCATCAGAACATAGGTTTTATTTTCTTAGTCATAGTCATGCTATGCCAGCATTTATTATGCATATCTTAGTGCCTGAAAGGCAGTTAAAAGTTGTCCAATTTGCTTTGGAATCACTTATAGATCAGATAATAACATCAATCTCCTTCCCTAAGTGAACCAGATTTTTTTTCTGACAATCAACAATTTTCATCATCACATTAGACTCTTAATTTCAGATTTTCTTTCTCCAGAATTCAAATTCCATGATTCACGATGGCTGGATTTGAACCAAGTCCCCAAAACAACATTACCTGAGTCACTGGATTAACAGTCGAGCAATAATACTAGTTGTCATCACAAGATAATAGCAGTAGACAAAAGTATTTCAATGGATCACTTCCAATGCACAGGGAAATACCTACTGTTTTGCCATAATTAACTATTTGCAATGTCAGTGGAAATTTATTTCACAGGAGATTGTTCAGCCATTAGAAAATCCCGAGATAAGGCATGTCATTGCAAATGGCTTCAGATCAGGGAACATATTTTACAGGACAAGTGATTAAGGAAGTGTGTAAATTGCTGAGGATAAAGCATAAGTTTCACATCCCCTACCACTTGCAGAGTTCAAGCATAGTTCAGCAGAAGAACACATTAAAGAAAACTGTAGCAAAAGCCATTTAAGAGACTGGATGGGGATTGGCCAATCCATCACATAGCATCCTAATGAAACTCTAGATAACACCAAATAGGATGACCAGATTAACACCATTTGAGTTACTGACAGGAAGTACAATGAAATTAACAGGAAACGTCACTGGTAATGAGGAAGCAGTTTTACAGATCTGAGCAAACATGGACTGAGTCAGGGAGTTATGGGTCAGCAAATTTTATACAGCACAGAAATACAGCAGGAACAGAAATGGGCTGAGATACCTCGGGTCGGAGATAAAGAAATGGCATAAATCATGGCAGAGAAGCCAGATTCTCATCAAAATTGATAGGATCTTATGAAGTTATGATGAATAGCGATACAAGTATCGTATAGATAGGAAAGGAAAAGGTAATTGGAAAGACATATTCAGAGCTGAAACACATTATCAAATGATTTTGTTTTTAGCATTAACCACAATAAGTGATCATGAAAAGCTGTTAAATCTTCATTTAAAGCACAGCTATTAGAATAATTATAAAGGCCATCGCATTCACTATTTCATGATTTGTCGTAGCACCGAGTAATAATAGAGTTGCCCAAGACTGCTCAAAAACACTTTAGGACAACTTGTCATTCCAGATTTCTGAACTGGATTACAGTGTATAACAGATTGAAGAATACATCTTCTGAACCCAAATCAAATGCTAGAAGACATATGTACCCATATGTCAGGTGGAGAAAACAAAAGACATTTCTTCATTTATCTTTTCAATCTTTCACAGAGCGGTTGTCCTTTCACTGTGGACATAATTTTTGTACAAAATGTAGCTGTAAAATGATACAGCCTGATTTATATTTGCAAAACAAAACTTCAACTTCAAATCCAGAAAAACCAGGGCAAGGAGACTTTAGTGAACTGGCTCCCACACATCACCAAACCCAAAGAAAACTTTTCACAGTTTACACAGGATATGACACCAAGATGTTCTATATAAAATTGTTCACTGACTACTTTTCCAACAGGCTAATAGAGTCATACAGCACAGAAACAGATCTTCAGTCCAATGAGTCAATGATGAACACAATCCCAAATTAAACTCGTCCCACCTGCCTGCTCGTGGCACATATCCCTCCAAACCTTTCCTATTCACGTATCCATCCAAATGCCTTTTAAACATTATAATTCTACCCACATCCAACACTTCTTCAGGAAGTTCATTCCACACTCGAAGCACCCTTAATGTAAAATATTTGCCTCATGCCTTTTTTAAAATCTCTCTCTTCTCACATTAAAAACTTGCCCCAATCTTGAAATTCCCCAATCTAAGGAAAAGACAACTACAATCAATTCTCTCTATATCTCTCATTATTTTATAAACTGTCAGGTCTTCTCTCAACTGCCTACACTCCAGTGAAAAATGTCCAAGTCTATCCAGCCTTCCTTTAACTCAAACATTCCACACCTGGCAACATCCTGATAAGTCTCTTCTGAATCCTCTCCAGCTTCATAATGTCCTTCCTATAACTGGGCGACCAGAACTGGACATAGTGTGTCACCAATGTCCTGTAAAATCTCAAAATAATGTCCCAACTCCTATACGCAAAGGACTGAGCTAGGAAGGCAAGCATCCCAAATACCTCTTTAACCATCCTGTTAATATGTGACAAACTTTAAAGAATGATGCACCTGCACCTCAGAGAGAGAGAAAGAGAGAGCGAGAGAGAGAGAGAGAGAGAGAGAGAGAGAGAGAGAGAGAGAGAGAGAGAAAAAGAAAGAGAGAGAGAGAAAAAGAGAGAAAAAAAAGACAGAGAGAGAGAAAGAGAGAGAGATGGGATATAAGCCTGTGAGAGGGTGCATGCGTGGGTGATGTATGTATGTGTGTATGAGAGAAGGTCTGCGTGATTAAGTGTGTGTGTGTGCGCGTGAGAGTATGTCTAGTGGGGTCACCTGTAGTGTGACATGAACCCAAGATCCTGGTTGAGGCCATCCTCATGGGTACTGAACTTGGCTACTAGCCTCTGCTTGGTCACTTTGCATTGTTGCCTGTCCCGAACACCTCCTTGGAGGATGGTCACCCAAAGATTCGAGGTGAATATCCCTGACTGCTGAAATGTTCCCCAACTGTGAGGGAATACCCCTGCCTGGTGATTGTTGTGTGGTGTTCATTCATCTGTTGTGGTAGCGTCTGCTTGGGTCGTGCAGTTGCATTCCTAATGTTTATCTGGTTCAGAAATCCCCACTCCAGGATTTGAGCATGTTTCACTGCATAACTGAGGTAGTGCTGTATTTTGACAGGTATCTTCTTTTGAACAAAGCATTAGACTGAGGTTCCATCTGCCCTAAGGGAAACGTAAAAGATCTTGAAGCACTATTTTGTCAAGTGTAAGGGAGCTATTTTTGGTGCTCTGACTAATATATACCTCTTGCTCAAATTACTAAAACAATGATCTGGGTCATCATGATGTACCTACTTGTGCAAGCTTGCATTGCACAAATTAGCTGCCACAATTTCCTACACTAAATAGTGACTACACTTCAAAAACATTTTAGTCGTGGATGTAAAACAATTTGAGAATCTTGGTGATCATGGAAAAGGCTATGGAAATGTAAGTCTTTCTTTCAACCCCTCTTCAAAGATCATCCTGTGTGTGTTTTCCCACTTCTTATTAAATTTATTCCATGACAATATTATCCTAAAAATCCACCAATGCCACAGGTATACTGGTGACCTCACTGTCACCTTTCTTGATGCCACATCTTTACATTATCAGACTGCTTGTCCAACATCTAGAATAGATGAGGACAAGCTTTCTCCAACTGCATATTGGGAAAACTGAAGCTATTGTTTTCAAGTATCCATTGTAAACTCAATTTCAGAGTCACTAACTTCACTTCACTTGCTGAAGTTGTTACAATCATACTGCACAATTAAAATGCATTTTTCATCATTTGAATGGTTTGGGCTCCACAGCCTTCTATGGAACAGAATGATAAAAAATTTCATCTCAGTCCAAAATGGCATGCAGCATAACCTGAAATCTGGACCTCCTAGCCAGGGGAAATATTATCCCTGGATCCAGTTGGTGCCACCCTGTCAACCTTTTATACAAGTCATTCTGCTATAACAATGTTTCATTAATGCGAATTCACTAATGTGATTGATGAATTGAAGACATGGATTATTACTTGATTCCGGCCCCATTAGTTTAAATGGTGATTTAGACTAGATTCCCTACAGTATGGAAACAGGGTATTTGGCCCAATAAGTCCTTACTGACCTTCCAAAGAGTAACCCACCAAACTCATTCCCAACCCTATATTTTACCCTGACTAATGCACCTAACACTATGGGCAATTTCACATGGCCAATTCACCTGACCTGCATATCTTTGGATTGTAGGAGGAAACCGGAGCACCAGGAGGAAACCCACACAGACACTGAGAATGTGCAAACTCCACACAGACAGTTGCCTGAGGCAGGAATGGAACCCAGGTCCCTGGCACTGTAAGGTAGCAGTGCTAACCACTGAGCCACCGCTGTTATTGCACAATTTTCTTATAAAACGGAAATGCTTGAGAACAGAGCGACCACATTAAAGCAGAACCGACTGTATGTTTGAATGAAGTCCCCCCTCATTCTTCTGAACTGCAGTGGATACAAGGCCTAGTTGACTCAACCTTTCCTGATGAAGGGCTTTTGCCCGAAACGTCGATTTCGCTGCTCCTTGGATGCTGCCTGAACTGCTGTGCTCTTCCAGCACCACTAATCCAGAATCTGCAGTCATTGTTTTTACCTTTCCTCAGAGAGCACACCTACCATCCCAAGAATCAGCCTGGTTAACCTTTGGTGCACTCCCTCTACGGTATGAACCTGTATATCTTTTCTTAGGTAGTGTTTAGGCTTTGACCCTACTCCCTTACCAAAGTTTTTTTCTGCTAATTAAAGCAAAAACATTTTATCTTTTACAGGTCATCTTTATTATGTATTCAGAACATAAGAACAAAGATACGGCATTCAGCCAGTTGTACCTGCCCTGCTGTTCAGTATAATCATGGCTGATTACTGCTTTTTACCCAACTTGGGGCCATAACACTGTACGCCACTGGCAATCAGAAATCTATCTTTCCTTACCTTAAAATATACTCAAATAATCAGCTTCAAAAGTTTCCTCATTGTCATGGACAGAATGTATGCATTTTCTAACTGCCCATAACCAGAATATTGTGTCGAGACGGAAATGTGCCTTCTCGTTTTTGCAATGTGTATTCCAATTAAAACATTGAAACACTCAAAAGCTTGCTGCTCAAATAAGGAAGGTTATTGATTCTCATACACTTACATTCAAAGACTGGATGTAGAAATGAACAAACACATTTGCACATCACAGTTAATTCCTTGAATGTTCTCCCATATGGCAGCCAATGGTTACTTGAATGAATATAATAATCTAAAGTTGAAGTGAGGATCTTGTAAAGGGTTCACAACAGACTGAGCTTTTTTAGTTGAATATCAAATAAGTTGGTTCTCAAGCAAACTTTGGAACTAGCTGCAATCATCAAGCAGCTAAATTATTTAGCCTATTACAGTTTCAGAGTCTGCTTCTCAGACTGGATATCAACTGGTGGCTCTGAAAGATATACTGGATCCTGAGATATTAAGGGTAAATTCCCGGAAACTAACTTCAACCACTAGACCACTGCTAAGTTGGACACGGAGGCCATTGTGATACAATGGAAAGTTGATAACGGCCACTAAGTTTCCTTTTGTCTATTATGAAGCATGGAATCAGGCAGTCTGAAAACTTAAATCTTTAGGTGTTGGCCCTTCACTATACAATGAAACTCATAAATTTGATAGATAATTAAGAGGTATCTTTACCCATTCGAACTGAAATGAATTTATTGTCACGTGTACCAACGCACAGTGATAAGCTTTGTCTTGCGAGCAATATTTAAGTAGCATAGATAAGTAAATAATAGGTAGACAATGGCAAAAACAAAACATAGGTACAGACGAATGTTAAAAGTTTCTGAGTCCATTCAGTATTCTAACAACAGTAGGTTAAAAACTGTTTCAAAAGTGGCTGGTACTTGTGTTCAAGCTTATGTAACTTCACCCTGATGGTAGAGGTCGTAGAAAAACATTGCCACGGTGGGATGGATATTTGAGAATGCTGACTGCCTTTCCTCGATAGCAGTCCTGGAAGATGGATTCTATAGATGAGAGGTTGGCCTTTGAGTTAGTCGAGACCAAGTTCACCACTCTCTGTGACCGTCTCCGATCTTGAATGGTACAGTTGCCATACCAGGTACTGATACATCCAGTCAGAATGCTCTAGATGGCGCACCTATAAAAGTTGGCAAGGGTATTTGTCGTCATGTCAAATTTCCTCAGCTGCCTGAGGAAGAAGAGAAGTTGTTGGGCCTTTGTAACCAGTGCATCCACATGAAGAGTCCAAGAAAGCTTGTTGTTGATGACCATTCCCAGGAGCTTGACACTCTCCACTTGTTCCACCTCTGTGCTGTTAATGTGTAGGGGGGCATGAGTAACATCCCGCCAAAAGTCAATAATGAGTTCCTTAGTTTTGCCAGCATTGAGAGCTAGGTTGTTCTCAATGCACCATTTTTCCAGGTCTGTAGTCTGTTTCGTCACCATCTGAGATTCAACCAGCTATGATGGTGTCCTCACTGAACTTATAAATGGCATTAGTCTGGAAATTTGGCGACACAATCATGGATATACAGTAAGAACAGTAGGGGGCTGAGTACACACACCTAGGGGGCTCCAGTGTTGAGTTTTAGTGAGGATGAAATATTGTCCCTAATCTTCACTGATTGTGGCCTGTAGGTCAGGAAACAGGATCCAGTTGCAAACAGTGGGGCTTCTCTAGGGGATAATAGTGTTGAAGGCTGCATTGTAGTCAATAAGTAGGATTCTTTCATAGCTATTCTTGGTGTCAAGATGTTCCAGGGAGGAGTGTAGGGCAAGTATATGGCATCTGACATGGATCGGTTGGTCTGATGGGCAAATAGGAGTAGGTCAAGCGTAGTGGGGAGCAAGTTTTGATAAGATTTGTAGTTCAGGTTGAGGTTCTGGACGCAAGTTTGCTCGCTGAACTGGAAGGTTCGTTTTCAGACATTTCACCACCATATTAGGTAATACCTTCAGTGAGCCTCCGAATGAAGCACTGGTGATGTAACCCAGTTTCTATTTATATGTTTGAGTTTTCCATGGCTGGTGATGTCATTTCCTCTGGTGACATCATTTGCTATGCTTTTTCTCAGGGGATGGTAAATGGGATCCAAGTCAAACATGTTTCTACACATTAGATTAGATTCCCTAGAGTGTAGAAACAGGTCCTTCGGCCCAACAAGTCCACACTGTTTGTCGATAGAGGTCCAGTTGCAATGTCATGCTTCTAGGTATTCGCCAGAGACTTGATTTCGTCTGTACTCCAAATATCAAAATTCGTATGAGTTGTAGCAAATAACTTGTTTGTATCAATTTTTTAAAGTATTGATTGGAACTTCACAGCATATTATATTGAAGGAGAGAAGAACAATACAGAAATCACACATTGTGCCTAATTCTGACCATAAAAGTAATTATAAACAATTATGCTAGGTTCAAAAATACACTGAGTTGTGGAATGTCAATTGGCAGGAATTTTAAATAACTTGTGAATACACAGAATTATTCTCCGATCTTTATCGATGCATGATTAAATGATGCATTCTCACTCCAAAAATAAGAAATAATACAATTCTGAAATAAATTCTCTCCTAATTTGAGTGAAAAATCAGGTCTGAATTAACTAATTAAACTAAATAGACCAAGATTCCCTCCATCAACTAAGTTTCACCCCATCTCTTTCCTGTCATGTTGGCAGTTATATCAGATTCAGCTATATATATTTACATTACAATTGCACAACATGGGAGCAAAGCAAAAAGGATTTACACAAACACCAGAACTGTGGTTGCAATACCCAAGACTTTCAAGGACAAAAACAGTTTCTAAAAGGGAACTACTGACCCCAAATGTGATCACCTGACAAGCCCAGGCAATTCACATGGAATATACAAAACCGGCTTCTTTGGTATTACCATTTCAGTTAAGAACACAAACAGTCTGGCATTAGATCGGTTTTGCTTACATTTGCTTCATAAATTCACGCTTGGAATGAAACAAAGATACTGCCATCAGGCTCTGCAAAAGTACTCAATAACAAAATACCCTTTGAGCAACAAGAGAAAGAAAGTATCATGAACTGCTAACAGCAAGGGTAGTGAAAACTCTTCTCTCCCTCTTTCTTGATCTCAGAAATCTGTGCTCGTAAGAAAGAAACTTTAGAAAACCATCTTTGACAAAAATGTTAAATTAATCAGCGAGTTTTGCCACCCTGAGGAAATAGGATAACAGCTAAACAGTTGTGATTTGGGTTTCACTTTCACAACTCAAGGACTCAAAATTGCAAGTGCGTTTAATTCCCTGTCCACACAGATACCCTTAAGCTCATTGCTTGTGTTCGAGTGCACATCACAATTTTTTCTTCAGGATAGTAGGTAATAAAATTTGACTTTCCTTCACCAAGAAAACCTTGGAATTTGACTTTCATTTTGATTTAAAGTTTTAACTGAAACACAATAACTGCATGCTTAAAAAAACAGTATTTGTTGCAACTGACAGAGGATTAAAAAAGAGGAACCAATCACTCCTCCTCAACTGGTCAAAACAAGACTGACTCAGAATAGTTGCAATCTTAATACCACACTAGACACAGTTTATCTTCTGACTTTGCATCAACAAAAACATCGGTGCTCACTTTTGAGCAATAATTGAGGCAGAGATGAAGTCATGTTATCTGATGCTAATGTCTCCATTTATGCTATTGTAATGTTAGACCTGAAATTCCAAGGGCCTAAATTGCTGAGCTCCCATCTTCCACTCTACAAAAACTGGAGATCAACTAAGATATTACTGTCAGTGTCCGAAGTTATAGCAAGTTACAGAGTCATCAGATCTGTGCTCCTCATTTTCAAATCTCTTCATAATCTTCTACATAGTTTCTTTCATTACTTCTCCTGCATATCTTTAATTATCATTGCTTCACCATCGGCAGCAATGACTCCAGCTAATGAGGCATTAAGCTTTGGAATGTCTCCCCCCTTCCAAGATGACCCTTCACTCAACTCTTTGATCAACCTGTTGGACACCTATCCTCATATCCAATGTGGCTTGGCAGCAAATTTTGTTTGAAAACACTCCCTTGAAGTGCCTCTGATTTATAAATTTATGTAACTCATTTAATAAGTTTTATTCTGCGCACATTTTAGAAGTACCATGCATACCATACAAAGTACATGGTAAACACGGATTTCATCAGAACTGTTCCCGATCACTGCATAATGCATCAAAATAAGTTATTTATGCTCGTAATCAGGGTCCTAAAGCAGGTTTAAATAAAAAATATTCCACAGTCTCTTTAATTTGACTCTAAAGAAGAATTATTTTCATATGTTATATGTCTCTTCCTTTTTTATCCAGTTCTGAATATTTCTAGACATCCATGGCTCTTTGGAATTAAATCATTGATTTTATTTATTACAGTGATAGATATGTTTGATTAGTAAGTGAATGAAAGGTTTTGGGGAGAAGGCAGGAGAATGAGATTGAGATTGAGAAATATGTCAGCCATGATCGAATGACGGAGCAGACTTGATGGGTAGAATGGCCTAATTCTGCTCCTGTATCTTATGATCTTGGAGCCTTATGACAGGTTATCTCATAATTTCTTTTCAGATCTGGTAATGGAGGAAAGGCAGAAGAGTCATGCTATTTTTTTATCATGACATGTTATAGAATCAATTATGGTACGTGTAAACAAAAGTCTACCAGATACACTTTCATGAATGCCATGTCTTTTTAATATGACCATGATGCTAATGGCTCCATACTTCAAATCTATATGCACCAAGAGTAAAATGCTTCAGGAATCCAGCATGTGACTTTCAAGTAATAATGAGAACTGCCAAATTACTTGATATAAAAAATACACTAGTCCACATTGTATTTGACAAGGAACTCAAAATGAGGACATAAAAATCAATTCTGACTTATAAGTCAAAAAATGCTGCTGCTATTCTGTGTCAGCTGCCTTTTAGAGTCTCATTCACGTACACTTTTTACAAATTTCACATATTTTCAACTCTTTATCCAATTCCATTTTGAAAATTATTATTGAATTGCCTTCTAGTATCCTTTCTGACAGTGCATTCAAAATCATAAAAAGAATTCTATACTGTCTCTGGTTTCTTTGCTAATTATCTAAACCGTCTCCTCTGGATATCTACCATGCTGCCACCAGCAACAATTTCTCTTTCTCACTCTCAAAGTCATTAATGTTTTCTAAGAAGAAAACTCCTGTGTTTATAATTGACATTTTTCAACCCTGGCCTCATTCTAACAAATCTCCCCAAGATCTTGTCAACATTCCCTCCAAAATAAGCCCATCCTGAATTGATCAAAATGCTCTATCTGGGTCCAGATGGTGAAATTTGAAATCAATTTTAAAAATCTGTAATTAAAAACCTCAACTGCCCTCTGAAATGGTCTAGCAAACCTTACAGTTCAAAAGGCAAATAGGGATAGGCAATAAATGTTGGATCAGCCAACAACATCCACATGCAACAATGAATAATTATATTTTAGAAATCAATAGATATCACAATTTAAACACGCAGAAAATGTTTTGTCAGAAGTCTGTTACTGCCATAAATAAATCAGAGCTAGAATAACATTGGCAAATAATGCATTCTCAATCAAAAATAGTTTGTTACAAGAATGAATAGAGTTTTTAAGAATCAAAACCGTGATATAGAAATATAGTAAGCCATTCAGCCCATTGTGAGCCTCCCCTATCATTCAGTACCATCATGACAGATTGAACATTTTAATGCCTCTTACCCACCCCACAACTCTGCATGCTATTGGTAATCAGAATTGTATCAATCTGTACCTTAAACATACTGAAAATGGAGTTTCCACAGTTCTCAGTACTAGAGAGAGTTTTAAAGCTTTACAAGCTTCTGAGTAAAGAATTTCTGCTCATCTCAGATCTAAATGGCATTACCCAATTTTTAAGTTTTGCCCCCCTGGTTCGAGACTCTCCAACAAGGGGAAACATCTTGCCTGTATCTATAGTTTTAGATATTTTGTAATTTTCAAAGATTTAGAGTACCTTTGTTGTAGGAGGCTGACACATGGGGCTTAAGCAAAGGAGATATCTAAAACAATAGAAATTCATGAAATGTCATTCTAGAAAAAGGTTGGGAGCATATTAGTTGGATAAAAGACAACAGCAATGAAGTTCTCAGAATGGTGGAAGAGAAAAGATCATTAGTGAATATCAAGGAAAGAAAAAAAATTGAACTTGGCTATTTTCTCAGTTATAATAGCTTGCTGAAGAAGGAAAATTAGAAGGATACAGTCCAAATAAGAAAAAGAAAATAATGATGACAGAAACTGAAATCAGGAGGCGGAGATGAACAACTGAAGGGTGGCATGGCTGCACAGTGGTTAGCACTGCTGCCTCTTAAGCCAGGGACCCAGATTTGATTCCAGTCTTGGGTGACTGACTGTATAGAGTTTGCATACTCTCTCTGTCTGCGTGAGTTTCTACCGGGTGTTCCTCTGACCCTCCCACAGTCCAAAGATACGCAGATTAGGTGGATTAGCCATGCTAAATTGCACCAAAGGGATGTGTACGCTAGGCAGATTAGTCATGGTTAATACCAGGTTACAGGAATAGGGTCAGGGACTGAGTCTGGATGGGATGGTCTTCAGAAGGTCAGTGCAAACATGATGGGCCAAATGGCCCAATTCTGCATTGCAGATATCCTACAAAAAAGTGCTTAGAGAACACACAAGTTAGTAAGGCATGGAGAACTGAGCGTAGGATTGACTCATAAGCAAATCAGAGTCAAGAGTGTGGTGCTGGAAAAGCAAAGCAGGTCAGGCAGCATCCAAGGAGCAGGAAAAAGAAAAATGCGACGTTTCAGGCACAAGCTCTTCATTAGTAAATAACCTAGTCCTATAACTCCCTTGCTTTTATGCCCAATGCCTTGGCTCCTGTGTAACTTTTTAAAATATCCATCTTGCTCATCTTGCCACCTTTAAAGTCTGTGTACATTCACCTCCAGGTCCTCCTGCCTTGTTTACATATCATACTAACCTTTTTTGAAGGCCCAACACAAGAGAAAAGTTAATGGCAGTGCCCCGAGGAGCACTGATATAGAGAGAAATTTTGGGATTCAAGACCTGAAAGTGGCAACACAAGTGGTAAAGAAGGCATTATGGCATGCTTCAACGGTCAGGGCATTGAACATAAAGATTGACAAATTATGTTGCAGATGTATTACACTTTAGTTATGCAACATTTGGAGTATTGTGCACCGTACTGGTCCCCGCACACTATAAAGATGGTTTTAAAGAGGGTTCAAAAATATTTATCAAGATGTTGATTAGCTATAAGGAGAGATTCGACAAACTTGGATTGTTTTCACTAGAGCATTGGGAGCTAAGGAGGGAACATGATAGAACTATTTTAAATTATGAGGTATAGATAGGATGAATAATTGAGTTTTTTCCCCCCTCAGTGGAAATGTCAAATACCAGGCTTAAGGTGAGGGGGGAAAAGTTCAAGGGAGATGTAGGAGGAAAGCTTTTTTACACAGTGGAGATGGTAGAAGCAGATATGTTACCAACATTTAACAGGAATTGAGACAGATACATGAGATGGCAGCAAATAGCGGCATCCAGTTTAGAATGCCATTATGGTCAGCACAGATGTGGTAGACTGAAGGGACTGATCCTGTGCTATACTATTCTATATTCAATTAATTATATTGTCAAAAAACACTAGTCTGTTTATTTTCAACATATTTATGTATTAACTAAATAACGTAGCATTGAGTGAATTTCTCTTCCCAAGATTTTTAAATAAACTGCTAACGTAGTATACATTTCTTAATATGGATTCGTTAAAGTTATTTTTCAGTCAGTGGAGTTGTTCACTTATTGACTTTTAAAGGCATTTAGGACTTTTTTGCAGCCCAGACTACTATGGACACTAAGCAACACTACCCTGCTGGGACAGACCTTATTTCTCTGAGTGAAACCTGCCTACTGAATCACTGCTACCAGATATTCCTTTCTGTGTTGACTGGCAACAGCAGCTGCTTCTCTTCTACTTTGTTTTCCTTTGGCTTCAAAAAACTATGCATGTGAACCCCAAGGTCTCTCTGCTCCAGTACTCCCTTCACACTTGTACCACTGAGTCTATATTGTCTCTTCATGTTTCTGCCACCAAAACACATTACCTCACATTTATCTGCACTGAAATTCATTTGCTAGATGATCTGCTAATGTCCCTCTGAAGTCATTCAGTTTCATCCTCACAATTCAATACTCTCTCTAGCCTAGCATCATCTGCAAATTTAGAGATCTTAGTCTCAACACTCATCTTTAAATCATTTACATCATATCAGAAAAACTGGGGTCCCAACAACGATCCCTGAGGAACACCATTTCCAACTCTTCTCCAATCCGAGAAATGCCCATCTATACCTATCCTCTGTTTCCATTCTTTTAGCCAACTTATCAATGCTGTCAAGCACCCATCAATCCCAAACATTTCTAATTTTCTAACTAACCAATTTTTCTGAAATTCCAAATATGCAACATCCACAGCACTACCCTCATGCACTGCTTGTATCACCTTGTCAAATAACTCAATCAAATTTGTCAGACATGACCTGCCCAATCTTGGATTTGGAAAGAAATAAATACCTGTAATTATATAGTGCCTTTCAAGATTTCAAGACTTTCACTGTCAATGCAATTCTAATTCATTAGAATTAGAAGTCTAATTCATTATTACAAAGTAGGTAGCATAGCAGCCAATTTGAAAATACAGCACTTACGACCTCGCAAACAACAATAAAGTGAATTACCAGATCATTTGTTTTGGGTACTAGTTTAGGGATAAACATAGAAATGGACATTGGTAAACTGTTCCTACTTTTATTCAATTAATGCCATGAGTTTCTCAATCTTGCATATTAATTTTGTTGAGATACTTGCACCAAATGCAAGTAAAAACATAATTCCCAGAAACTTAGATGTTGCTATCTATTAACAAATACGCAATAATGATTTGATCTCAAAATACAGAGTTAACTTACAATATTACTGGTCCCCTCAATGGTCATTTCTCAAACATACTTAGCATCTTGGAAGAATCTCATATTTACAGATTTATTAGTTTAAAAAGAAAACTGTACAGCATTAGTGCAACATCTAGCACACGCTATGACGAGACAATAAGATTGGTCACCTGAAGGACCGCTGGGCTAGTCCAGGCAGTACCAGAGGAGAGCAGAAGCAGTGATTGAAATTTTAAAAATGGTTGAATTGAAACTTAGAAAAAAAACTTTAGTTCATTCTTAGCTTCCTGTCTCCAAAGAAGTCCCACAATATTCACACACACTCAGAAAAATACTTCCCTTTGAGATTAACCAGATTGAATTGAAGCCAAGAAAATGAACAAATACAAATTTCTCCTTCCTAATCCCACAGATAGGCTTTAGAAAAAAAAAACTAGCCTGAACTAGTTTGTAAAGAACAACTTACAAGGTTGGTTCAAAGAACATGTTGATTCATTCTGTTCTGGCCAGGTCTGCACTAGAACATGGCAGGAGTTGTTTCACCTACGATGATTGTTATGCTTATCTTCAGAAGATCATTTAATGTACACACTGAATATTTATTCTACAAATATTTTCTTCCTGGGTATTTTGTAAAATTCTATAAGCTTTGAGTGAATTCAGTCAATCCTGTATTATTACAGTACATGAGTAAATGGGGGAGGGGGGGGGGGGTTCTGGAACCAATACCTAATACAGTTTTCATTACAATTTTGTAAAGTTATATCAATATAACACTTTAAATTTGACATTATTTAAAGTGCTATTCAATTCAATTTCTTTCAATATAACACACAGCACTGAAGTGCCTCAGTACATTTACAATTTCAGCTTACATTTACATTTCATATTTCAACCCAAGGGATAAGACCTATAGGGCCAGGCTCTCAGTGTACCAACACAGCAATGTTCTCTGCAAGCTGTGTGGCTGCTCGATTGTGGGGAAGCCCTCCACATGCATCAGCTTTCACTGTACGATTTCTGTTCTGTTTTAAACATCCTACATTCTGAACTCAGATGAATGATAGGAAGAATAAAAATTGGAGGAATGTTGGAGCAGAAGGAGATAGGCTGTGGCCTTTTAATTATTTGAACATTTGTCCAAGCTGCCCTTTGGTTTACTGCAACCCTCAGCTCATAGTCCTGGATTTGCAACAGATCTTTGCACTAGAGAATCAACATGTTTCAGAAATTCCAAAATAAAATCTCCACTGAGTTAAAGGTCTTCTGCCAGAATTGATGTGTCTCTCTACGTACATATAGGAACAACTGTAGAGCAGTGAGTACCAAGTTAGAGTGCTACTTAGGATGAATCTCTAAAGAAAAAAACATTTTCTTTACAAAAGCATATTCCAGAATGATTTGATTAATGATCCCTTTCACACCATTGGTGCTTCAAGGATACGGTATTGTGGTGTCAAGATCTGATGGGAAGGACACTCGTCCGAAGGTTCTGATGATGAGGTACTATTGAATAAGCACAACCTTTAGGATATTATGCAGGACAACTACCAACCATGTCTAAATGGATTTTTTTTTGGTGTTTGTGTATATATGAAGTTTCAAAAAAAAAACACAATCAGTACAAGTGGTTCAATAACACTTGAAAACAATTCAGATAAACACATCAGCTCCTTACAATAAGGGAAATCTGGCCAAGTCAACATCAAGGGACCATGTGAGAGATGATAAAAAAACAGCAGTAAACCTGCACAGCTGTTTGAGGAGGCAGTGAACCTTCACAGCTGACTGCCTCTGCTGTTTAGTTTCAAGCATATCTGAACATAGGAGTTTGTTCTAAGAAAAATAAACAGTGAAACTCACAGCTGGCCTTAGAGAAACTAGAGTGGGGGAGCACACAGCAGGGGAACAGTTAAGTGGCTTTTTTTTTTAATTTGTAAGCTTACCTTTTTTGGTAAATCTACAACAGTGTATGCAGTGGGTTTTTTTGATCATATGTTTTATTGAGATCTGTCTCTTGTTTAAACTTTAAAGCTATATAAAAAAAGGTACTAAGTTAGTCAGGAGTAGTATTTTTAGATAGTAAGACTGGGCTATTTTCTCAGTCTGTTGACTGTTAAGGTGCAAGAATGGCTTTTTGTAGAGTAATGCGCTCTTCCTGTCAAATGTGGGAGATCAGGGAGAGTTTCCATGTGATTGATGATTATGTTGGCAGGAAGTGTGTACGGTTGCAAATCCTATCAGATCACATGGATCGGTTGGAGTGGCAGTTAAAGGAAATCAGGAATTTACAGAAGCTGGGGGATGTGATGGATGGTAGTTGCAGGAAGGTGAAAAACTGTAGACACAGTCAGGTAGATGGGTTACCTCCAGAAAAGGTGGGAAAAGTAGGCAGATAGTCCAGGAGTTTCTTGTGGCTATCCCCATCTGTTTTGAGGAATATAGGGGGTGATGGACTCTCAGGAGAAAGTAGCACTGACAGCCAGATTTCAGGTATTGAGACAGGCACTAATGTAATAATGAGGGATGTGTCAGATTCCAAGCGATTGATTGTGATAGGAAACTGTCTGGTCAGAGACACAGACAGATGTTTCTGTGGCCGACAATGAGACATCAGAATGGTTTCTTGATCCCCTGGTGCCAGGATCAAAGATACCTCAGAGAAGGTGCAGAATATTCTCAAGGAGAGAGGGACCAGCATAAAGTCATTGTATGCATCAGAACTAATGACGGAGGAAGAGGAAAGTTCAAGGTTCCGAGGAGAGAATACAGGAAATTGGGCAGGAATTTAAAAAGTAGGTGCTCAACAGTTGTAATATCTGGATAATTCCTGGTGCCACAAGCTAACGAGAGTAGGAATAGGAGGATAGAGCAAATGAATATGTGGCAAAGGAGCTGATGCAGGGGTGAAGGATTCGCCTTTTTGGATCATTGAAATCTCTTCTGGGGCAGAAGTGACTTGTATAAAGAGGATGGATTGCACCTGAATTGGAAGGGATCTAATATATTGGCAGGGCGATACGCTGGAGCCACTCAGGTGGATTTACGCTGGAGGGGGACATACTCAGGACTATAGTGAAAAAAAGAGATCAGTCTGAGACTGGTGCAGTTGGGAAATGGAGCACACTATCAAGGCACGTAGGAACAAAGCAGAGAATGAGGTAGGAGTGATAAATTAAGCTGCATTAATTTCAATGCAAGAAGCCTAACAGGTAAGGTAGATTAACTCAAGGCATGGTTGGGAATATGGGACTGGTTATCATAGCCTTTACAAAAACAGGGATGGACAGGAACAGGACAGGCAGTTTGGGGCCAGTGACTATAATTCTATTAGTTTTAAAACAGTGACAGAAAAGGATAGACAGGATCTAAAAGTTAAAGTTTAAATTGGAGGAAGGCCAATTTTGGCGGTATTAGGCAAGGACTTCCAAAAGCTGATTGGGTACAGATGTTCTCAGGTAAAGGGACAGCTGGAAAACTGGAAGCCTTCAAAAATGAGATAACGAGAATCCAGAGACAGTATATTCTTAATAGGATGAAAGGCAAGGCTGGTAGGTGTAGGGAATGCTGGATGACGACAGAAATGGAGGTTTTCGTCAAGAAAAAGAAGGAAGCATATGTCAGGCACAGACAGCAGAGATCAGGTGAATCCTTAAAGGAGTATAAAGTAGTAGGAGTATACTTAAGAGGGAAATCAGGAGGGCAAAAAGGGGACATGAGATAGCTTTGGCAAATAGAGAATACAAAGGGTTTTTATAAATACATTAAGGACAAAAGGGTAACTAAACTAGGGAGAGAATAGGACCCCTCAAAGATCAGCAAGGCAGCCTATGTGTGCAACCACAGGAGATTTGGGGGTGAGAGATACTAAACGAGTATTTTGCATCAGTGTTTAATGTGGAAAAGGACATGGAAGATACAGAATGTGGGGAAATAGATGCTGACATGTTAAAAAAAATCCATATTACAGAGGAAGTGGTGCTGAATGCCTTAAAACTCAAAGGTGGATAAATCCCCAGGACCTGATCAGGTGTACCCTAGAACTCTGTGGGAAGCTAGGGAACTGATTGCTTGGCCCCTTGTTGAGATTTCTGGATCATCGACAGTCACAGGTGAGGTACTGGAAAACTGGAGGTTGGCTAACATGGTGCCACTATTTAAAACATGCTTACTATAGCAGTCTCCCTACTATAATAAGCATGTTTTTAAAACTTGAAAAGGTTCAGAAAAGATTTACATGGATGTTGCCAGGGTTGGAAAGTTTGAGCTAGAGGGTGAGGCTGAATAGGCTGAGGCTATTTCATTGGAGGCTGAGGGGTGACCTTATAAAAGTTTATAAAATGATGAGGGGCATTTATAGGTTGAATAGCCAAGGTCTTTTCCCCAGGGTGGGTTAGTCCTGAACTAGAGGGCATAGGTTTAAAATGAGAGGGGAAGATTTAAAAGGAACCTAAGTGGCAATTTTTTCACACACAGGGTGGTGGGTGTGTGGAATGAACTGCCAGAGAAAGTGGTGGAGGCTGGTACAATTGCAATATTTAAAAGGTTTCCAGATGGGTCTCTGAATAGGAAGGGCTTAGAGGGATATGGGCTAAATGCTGGCAAATAGAACTCAATTAATTTGGGATATCTGGTCGGCATGGATGAGTCGGACTGAAGGTCTGTTTCCATACTGTACAACTCCATTACTCCAAGTGCCCCTAAAATAAATGGAAAACGTCTTCAGTTGTATCCATTACAATATGCAATGGCTGTTTAAATATCTTTTAAGCTTTTCCCAATTAGACTTCAGTGTATTTGCAATAAATTCTATTGTTTTTAAAATTACTGCAGCGTTTATTTGTGTTTCACTACTTCTATTTTCTACTTCCTATTAAAAGCTATATATTCATTTTCACCAACATTTTTTGGATAGACAAAAAGGTGTTTTCTATCATTTTAAAAAGAGAATGCATCATTTATGATCTACACTAACTACTTTCACAAGAGAAGTGAAATTGATAATCAAGGGCAAATTATTTCAGAAGAGGTATATATAGGTGTAGATTTCAATATATAGGAACCTCATTCTGCTAATGGAAGCTGCCTTTTTGCAGTGAACAGAAAATGTTTAAGGAAGCCTGAACCATTATGGACAAACATACTTTCAAGTACTTTGGTGCCTCAGGAACTTTGCCTATGTGAGCATTTGCAATCCAAAGCAAATTGCATAATCACAATTCTAGTTTAAATGACCGTGAATTGTAAGCAAGTGCCTCAAACCTGTCAGAGATCAACTTAGTTTGAGAATTTCATTGGAAGAGTCCAGATTTTGTAACTCAAAAGCAGGAAGGTAGGGTGATAGACGCTCTAGAGTAAAAAGAATTATTACAAGGTGCAGGCTGGACGGTTATATCAAATTCTCCTCAGTTGATGGAATTTGTGTTGTTGTCCAAGTTAGAACTTACTTACCCACCTATTTTAGTGTCACCTGCAAATTTGTCTGTAGTACTTACTACCCCATCATCCACTGCATTAATACAGATTCTAAATAACTAGGGTCTGACAATCGAATCCTTTTGTACCCACTGGTTACATTTTGCCAGCCAGAAAAAGGTTCAATTATCCAGATTCTTTTGACTGTCGGTTAGCCAATCCTCTATCTAAGCTAGTAATTTACCCCAAATCCGTGTAATCTTACCTTGTGTGCAGCACCTTATCAAATGCCTTCTGGAAGTCCAAATAAACTTCATCTCAGGATCCCCATTATCCACCTTGCTTGCTACATCTTCAAAGAATTCTAGCAAATTAGTCAAATGTAATTTACCCTCCATAAAAATCATGGTCTGATGGACTGCATTTTGACTTTCCAAGTGTTCTGTTATAATTTCCTTAATAATTGGTTCCAACAATTTCCCAATGACACATATTAAACTAAATGATCTACAATATCCTACTTTATGCTTCGTGCCTTTTTAAATAAAGGCTTTATATTAGCCTTGATTGAATCCACTGAAATATTTCCCACTGCCAGAGAATTACCATCAGGTCCTGGGGACTCAGCTGCCTTCAATCCCAATATTTTGCTCAGTACCTTTTCCCTAGTGATGATGATTGTTCTAAGTTCCTGTCTTTCTATAACATCTACATTATCTGCTATTATTGGGATAGTACAATTGTCCAGCACTATGAAAACTGTCAAAGCTCATTCTTAGTTGCCCTTGAAAAATAGCAGGTAGCAACCATCTTGAGTTAATGTGAAGTGTGGTGAAGGTCCTTGCATAATCTTGTTAGCTCAAGGATTTTTATTCACTAAGAACACAGTGAGAAAACTGTCAATTAAACCAGCAAAGTAGCATTGATCTTCAAGTAGCTTCACATGATGTGGGCACCCAACACCATCAATATGGCCACAAATTTGAAACTCTACAAATCCTTAATAGCAACCACAATTTATGGCAGTGAGATGGCACAGTGGCTCAGTGGTTCACACTACTGCTTCCCAGCACCTGGGTTCGATTCCAGCTTCAGGTGACACCTGTGTGAAGTTTGCACATTCTCCCCATGTCTGCGTGGGTTTCCTCGTGCTCCGGTTTCCTCCCACAGACTAAAGATGTGCTAGTTAGGTGAATTGGCCATGCTAAATTGTCCACAGTGTTCAGGGATGTGCAAGTTAGGTGCATTAGTTAGGGGAATGGGTCTGGGTGGGTTACTCTTCAGATGGTCTGTGTGGACTTGTTGGGCCGAAGGGCCTGGCTCTACACTGTAGGAATTCTATGATTCTTCTATTCTATGAGACATGGAAAAAACATTTTTAAAAAAAGTCACTTAAATTGAATGTCTTTCACCAGACTGCCAACATATCATCCTGGAAATCGCAGGGAAAGATGGCTGCACCAGTCAGAAAGCACTGCAGGAGTGGCCAGAGGCACCTACAAGACACCATAATGTTGGTAAGGCACATCCTTCACTTTCTGGACATACGCTCCAGCTAAGTAAAGTGCACTGGATACCACCAGGTGGAAGACAAGCCAGCAAGGGAAAATCTGGTGAAACACATTTAAGGAGAACCACCAAAAGCAGAATATCACCTGTGCTCAAGCAAAATAGAATACAATTTACTGAGGCCAGATGCAGACACTTGCTGCGCATTGTCCTGCATGGGACTACAGGAATTCAGTGTAAATATGTCAATCTTCTCTCTGATGAGAACGGGAAACATTTCTGACTGAAACAGGCTGCTTGTTTTTTTTTTGAGGTATTTTAGGTGTTGGAGGTGATTTCCTCAAATTCCAGGAGCAACAATTACTGTTTTATATGGTGTTGTATTGTTTTGGAAGTTTGGAGAAGAAAAAAAGTAAAAACAACAACAATTTTAAAAGGGAGGGGGACAAAGGCAGCATATGGTCAGGTCAGTGCAGGAGAGGGAGACAGAGAGTCAGAGAGTCAGAGAGTCAGAGAGTCAGAGAGTCAGAGAGTCAGAGAGTCAGAGAGTCAGAGAGTCAGAGTCGAACCTGCGAAGTTACTGCCTTTGCTGTTTGAATGTATGTATCGCTGGATATCGGAGTGCATCTGGGAAAACTAACGAATAGTGAAATTCACAACTGATCTTGAGGAACTTGTTTGGGAGAGGTTACAGCACAGAAACAGAGAGTTGGAGGCTGAGGGGTGACCTTATAGAGGTTTACAAAATTGAGGGGCGTGGATAGGAAAAATAGGCAAAGTCTTTTCCCTGGGGTTGGAGAGTCCAGAACTAGAGGGCATAGGTTTAGGACGAGAGGGGAAAGATATAAAAGAGACCTAAGGGGCAACATTTTCATGCAGAGCGTGGTACGTTTATGGAATGAGCTGCCGGAGGAAGTGGTGGAAGCTGGTACAATTGCAACATTTAAGAGGAATTTGGATGGGTATATGAATAGGAAAGGTTTGGAGGGATATGGGCCGGGTGCTGGCAAGTGGGACTAGATTGGGTTGGGATGGATGGGTTGGACCGAAGGGTCTGTTTCCATGCTGTACATCTCTATGACTCTAAGTGAATAGTTTCACGTGTGGCCTTACAATTAGTCTGCAGTAGTGAGTAGAGTGAGTTATTTCTTGATTATATGTTTTATTGAGAAATGTCTCTTGATTAAACTTAAAATATAAGCCATATGTATTAAATTAGCCTGGAGCAGTGTTTTGTAGAGGAATAAGACAATGCTATTTTCTGGTGTGTAGATTGAAAGCAGCAAAAATGGCCCTTAGTAGAATGATATGCTCTTGTCAGATGTGGGAGTTTAGGGAGAGTTTAAGTGTTACTGAGGATTATATCTACTATAAACGCAGTTGGTTACAAATCCTATCAGATCGACTGAATTGGTTGAAGACAGTTAGAGGCAATGAGGAATTTACAACAGCAAGGAGGTGTGATGGATGGCAGTTGTAGGAAGGGAGAAAAGTTGCAAATACAGTCACATGGATGGGTTAAGTCCTGGAAAGGTAAGAGAGGTAGGGCAGGTAGTGCAGGAGTCTTCTGTGGCTATCCCCATTTCAAACAAGTATGCTGTTTTGGTAAATGTAGGGGGTGACGGATTCTCAGGGGAATGTAGCACAAACAGCCAAGTTTTTGGTATTGAGACTGGCTCTAATGCAATGAGCGGTACATCGGGTTTCAAGAGATCAATTATTTTAGGAAACTCTGGTCTGAGGCACAGACAGACGTTTCTGTGGCCAGTAGCAAAAAAAAATTAAAATAATTTGTTGCCTCCCTGGTACCAGGATCAAGGATGTCTCAGAGGGTGCAGAATGTTCTCAAGGGGGAGGTGGGTCCAGAAGGAGGTCATCTTACACATAGGAGCCAACGACATAGGAAGGGAAAAGGATGAGATTCTGAAGGGAGAATAGAGAGAGTTAGGCAGGAATTTAAAAAGGAGGTTCTCGAGAGTAGCAATATCTGGATTACTCCCGGTGCTGCGAGCTAATGAGGGTAGGAATAGGAGGATAGAGCAGATTAGATTAGATTAGATTAGATTAGATTAGATTACTTTACAGTGTGGAAACAGGCCCTTTGGCCCAACAAGTCCACACCGACCCGCCGAAGCGCAACTCACCCATATCCCTACATTTACCCCTTACCTAACACTACGGACAATTTAGCATGGCCAATTCACCTAACCTGCACATCTTTGGACTGTGGGAGGAAACCGGAGCACCCGGAGGAAACCCACGTAGACACGGGGAGAATGTGCAAACTCCACACAGTCAGTCGCCTGAGGCGGGAATTGAACCCAGGTCTCTGGCGCTGTGAGTCAGCAGTGCTAACCACTGTGCCACCGTGCCACCCAGATGATTGCATGGCTGAGGAGCTGGTATATGGGAGAAGGAGTAACATTTTTGGAACATTAGAATCTCTTCTGGGGTAGAAGTGACCTGTACAAGAGGGACGGATTGCACCTGAATTGGAAGGAGACTAATATACTGTCAGGGAGATTTACGAGAGTTGCTTGGGAGGATTTAAACTAGTAAGGTGTGGGGGGGGAACAGGAAGATAGTGAGGAAAGAGATCAATCCCAGACTGGTACAGTTGAGAACAGAAGCGAGACAAACAGTCAGGGCTGGCAGGGGCAAAGCAGAGAACAAGGTAGGACTGATAACTTAAACTGCAATTATCTTAATGCAAGAGGCCTAACAGAGAAGGCAGATGAGCTCAGGGCATGGTTAGGAACGTGGGACTGGGATATCATAGCAATTACAGAAACATGGCTCAGGGATGGACAGGACTGGCAGCTTAATGCTCCACGATACAACTATTACAGGAAGGATAGAAAGGGAGGCAAGAGAGGAGGGGGGAATGGCGTTTTTGATAAGGGATAGCATTACCCCCGTACTGAAGGAAGATACTCCCGGAAATACATCCGGGGAAGCTATTTGGGTGGAACTGAGAAATAAGAATGGGATGATCACCTTATTGGGATTGTACTATAGACCTCCTAATAGTCAGCGGAAATTGAGAAACAAATTTGTAAGGAGATCTCAGTTATCTGTAAGGATGGGTGGTTATGGTAGGGGATTTTATATAGACTGGGACTGCCATAGGAATTTGTTAAGTGTGTACAACACAATTTTCTGATTCAGTATGTGGGATGTACCTACTAGAGAAGGTGCAAAACTTGACCTACTCTTGGGAAATAAGGCAGGGGAGGTGACTGATTTGTTACTGGGTGGGAAAACTTTGGGACCAGCGATCATAATTCTATTAGTTTTAAAAGAATGATGGAAAAGGATAGACCAGATGTTCTAATTTGGCTAATTTAACGGTATTAGGCAAGAACTATCAAAAGCTGGATTGAGGCAGATGTTTGCAGGGAAAAGGATGGCTGGAAAATGGGAAGCCTTCAGAAATGAGATAACGAGAGCCCAGAGACAGTATATTCCTATTAGGGTGAAAGGAAAGGGTGGTAGGTGTAGGGAATGCTAGAAGAAATTGAGGATTTGGTTCAGAAAAAGAAGGAAGCATATGTCCAGTATAGACAAGATAGATCAAGTGAATCCTTAGAAGAGTATAAAGGCAGAAGGAGAACACTTAAGTGGGAAATCAGGACGGCAAAAAGGGGACATGAGATAGCTTTGGCAAATAGGGTTAAGGAGAATCCAAAAGGGCTTTTACAAATACATTAAGGACAAAAGGGTAACTAGGGAGAGAATAGGGCCCCTCAAAGATCAGCAAGGTGGCCTGTGTGTGGAGCCGCAGGAGATAGGGGAGTTACTAAACGAATATTTTGCATCAGTGTTTACTGTGGAAAAGGACATGGAAGATATAGAATGTAGGGAAATAGATGGTGACATTTTGAAAAATGTCCATATTACAGGGGCGGAAGTGCTGGGTGTCTTGAAACACACAAAATTGGATAGATCCCCAAGACTCTATGGGAAGCTAGGGAAATGATTGCTGAGGCCCTTGCTGAGATATTGTATCATCAATAGTCACAGGTGAGGTGCCGGCAGACTGAGGATGGCTCACGTGATGCAAATATTTAGGAAAGGTAGTAAGGACAAACCAGGGAACTACAGACCTGTGAGCCTGACATTGGTGGTGGGCAAGTTGTTGGAGGGAATCCTGAGGGGCAGGATGTACATGTATTTGGAAAAGCAAGGGCTGATTAAGGATAGTCAACATGGCTTTGTCCTTGAGAAATGATGTCTCACAAACTTGATTGAGTTTTTTGAAGAATTAACAAAGAGGATTGAGGAGGGCAGGGCAGCAGACATGATCTATATGGACTTCAGTAACGCGTTCGACAAGGTTCCCATGGGAGACTGGTTGGCAAGGTTAGATCTCATGGAATACAGGGAGAACTAGCCATTTGGATACAGAATTGGCTCAAAAAGGTGGAAGATAGGGGGTGGTGGTGGAGGGTTGTTTTTTAAACTGGAGGCCTGTGACTAGTGGAGTGCCACGAAGATTGTTGCTAGGTCCACTACTTTTCGTCATTTATGTTGTTAGTAAATTTGAGATGTAGTGGACAGCAAAGAAGGTTACCTCAGATTGTAATCTAATCTTGATCAGGTGGGGCAATGGGCTGAGTGGCAGATGAAGTTTAATTTAGATAAATGTGAGGTGCTGCATTCTGGGAAAGCAAATCTTAGCAGGACTTATACACTTAACGGTAAGGTCCTAGGGAGTGTTGCTAAACAAAGACCTTGGAATGCAGGTTCATAGCTTCTTGAAAGTAGAATCACAGGTAGATAGGATAGTGAAGAAGGTGTTTGGTATGCTTTCCTTTATTGGTCAGAGTATTGAGTACAGGAGTGGGAAGGTCATGTTGAGGCTGTACAGGACATTGGTTAGGCCACTGTTGGAATGTTGCGTGCAATTCTGGTCTCCTTCCTATCGGAAGGATGTTGTGAAACTTGAAAGGGTTCAGAAAAGATTTACAGAGGAACCTCGATTATCCGAAAATCGGATTATCCGAAGGGGATCAAGCTCCCGATGGAAACATTACATCAAAGACATGTTTCCAACAGTCATAGAGTCTTTTGTTTAAGTGATTAAACAGGCACCGTCTCCAAATGACTGACCTCCTGCCCTCCCTCTCTCTCCCCACACTTTCCCTGGAGTTCCATAGAGGGGTGTACCCTAAACACTCTTTCCACAAATAATCTCTCCAATATTGTCCTGTACAAGGCAAACATGGAACCTGTCAAAACGTTGCAGTAAAATATTGTGTGCGGGGCTGTGGCTGCATGTGTGTGCGCGCTATTTGGAGACTTAGCCCATAAAGGCAACTGCAGCAGTCTTGTTGCTGGTGTCCAGCCCAGCTGCCCCGGAGAGTATGTGGGTATATATGGGGTCAGGGAGTGGGCGAGGGGCGGTGTCAGATGGGGTTGGGGGCAGGGTCTCGCTGTCATGCTGCCTTACCTGCTGAATGGTGAGCAGACTTGAAAAACTCCGAGTCCCAGAGGAAAGGCATTTAAATCGATTAACCGAACGAAATAGTGCCCGCCCATCACGTTCGGATAATCGAGGTTCCACTGTATAAGGATGCTGCCAGTGTTGGAGGATTTGAGTTATAGGGAGAGGTTGAATAGGCTGGGGCTGTTTTCCCTGGAGCGTCGGAGGCCAAGGGGTGACCTTACAAAGGGGTGTAAAATCATGAAGGGCATGGATCAGGCAAATAGACAAATTTCCTGGGGTGGGGGGTCCAGAACTAGACAGCCTAGGTTTAGGCTGAGAGGGAAAAGATATAAAAGGGACCTAAGGGGCAACTTTTTCATGCAGAGGGTGGTGCATGCATGGAATGAGCTGCCAGAGGAAGTGGTGAAGGCTAGTACAATTGCAACATTTAAAAAGCATCTGGCTGGGTATATGAATAGGAAGGATTTGGAGGGTTATGGGCCAGGTGCTGGCAGGTGGGACTAGGTTGGGTTGGGATACTGGTCAGCATGGACGAGTTGGACCAAAGGGTCTGTTTCCATGCAGTATATCTCTATGACTCTAAATGCTGTCCTGGCTTATATCAACTAACTCAGCCTCGAGTCATAGCTGGGTTATAATCAAATCTGGGGATTTAGTGTCAAACCAGACTACAGTTTTACCTGCCAAGATATTATCAAACTGATTAGTCTTACTCAAAGACTTTGCAGAATGACAAAAAAAAAGTTCCAAGGTGCTAATTAGGTCACATTCCACAGCTTGCACCCAGCTAACACTGTCCTATTCCACAGTTAGTGCCCCTCCACCTCCATCCCACATTTAGCACCCTCACCCCTTTGTCCTTTCCTACAGTTAGCATCCTACTACTTCCAGTCATTCCACAGTAGTACTCTGCTGTTTTGTCCCATTCAAAAATTAGTGTCCTGCCACCTGACCTAATCCATAGTTAGCATCCTGCTACTCCACCCTACTCCACTGTTAGCACCCAGTTGCCTTGGCTCCCTCCTGAAATGAAGTACAAACCCAGCCAACATCTGCAAAGCAATTTTTATGGAGATGTGCAACAGCACTGCGGCATTTTAATACCACATTCAGAATGTACGACATTGATCACAGTTGCAGAATGATTCTGTTTAAAACAGAGGGACAGCTGCACTATGCAGTAAGAGGGGTTAATGAGACTAGTTACACTACTTACAAATACAACATTTTCCATAAAAAATAGTTGGTAACAAGGAAGAGAATGTGTCTTACAAAGTACTAAATAAAAAAAATGAAAGAACTGCGGATGCTGTAAATCAGAAACAAAAACAGAAATTGCTGGAAAAAAAAACAGCAGGCCTGGCAGCATCTGTGGAGAAAAAGCAGAGATAATGTTGCATGTCCAGTAACTCTTCTCCAAACTGATGAGGGCTAAATTTGGTATTTATGCAGAAGTTGATGTGGGGGAGGGAGGAGTGTGAATAATAGGTGGAGATAGAGCCCACAAAGAGAGAAAAACAGTTGGACAGACAAAGGAGCGGGTAATGATCAGCCTGGGAGAATGAATACCTGCTAATGGGGATTAATGATAGCTGACAATATGTTGTGTGTGGTAGCAGCCCATATGAGGACAAGGCCTGGTGGGTGGGGCTAGGGTGAGGACATGGGAAAAAGTGCTCAAGTCATAAAACATTGAACTTGATATTGACTCCAGAAGGTTGTAGCATTCCCAAGTGGAAAATGTGGGGAGGTTTTTTTCAGCTTTCACTAAGCTTTGCTGGAGCACTGCAGGAAGTCTAAGACAGAGAGGTTGGCCAGGGAACATCACAGTGTGAAGTGGCAGGCAGCTGGAAGCTCGGGGTCATGTTTGCAGACAGAATGTAGATGTTGGGACTGGTGGCCAGCCTGGCCCCAGAAATGTAAAGAAATATTGAGCAAGAGAAGGGTGAAGGTGACAGTGGGGTAAAAATTGGAAAAAGATAAATAAATAAACTTTTCCAGTTCTGGATGAGACAGGAAAGTAGCACCGATGATGTCATTGTTATACCAGAGAAACAGTTGTGGGCAGGGGCCGGAATAGGACTGGAATAAGGAATGTTCCACATACCCCACAAAGAGACAGACATAACTGGGGCCCATATTGGTATGCATGATCACACCTTTAACCTGAAGAAAAGGAGTTTAAAGACGTTGTTCAGACTGAGGATGCGCTCAGCCAGGCAGAGGAAGGTTGTGGTGGATGGGGACAGTTCAGGCCTTTTTTCCAGGACAAGAGGAGAGCCCTCAATCCATCCTACTGGGGGATGGACATGTAAAGTGATTGAACATCCATAGAAAAGGAGTGGCAGGCTGGAACCCAGAAGCTGGAAACTCTGAAACCGATACAGCATCAGAGGTCATCAGATGAAATGAGATTAGTGGCCACTGTGGCGTTCCATAGTGGGGTCATGGTCCAGGGGGAGACAGGAAGTAGTATCCGAGAGCTAACACTCAGCCTATGCAATGTAGAGGTTAGTATGCCAGACAATAACAGTACCTCCCTTATCGGTAGGATTAATTACAAAGTCAGGGTTGGATCTGAGATCATGGGGTGCAGTCAGTCAGAAGGATATAGGTTGGAATGGGTAAGCGTAGGCAGAGAAATTGAAGCAACCAATGTCATAGTGACAGTTCTCAATGAACAGCTTGAGTGCAAGTAAAACATAAAAGGAAGGGTTCCAGGTGGAGGGAGAATGGTGGAGATGGGTGGAGGAGTCTGTAGGATGGGGAGAGGATGCTTGTCCAAAGATATGGGCATGCAGACAGAAGTGATGGAAGACGTGTTCAACAATATGTCGTGTCTAAAATTCATTAAGGTGGGGACACAGCGGCATAAAACTGAGGCCTTTGCCGAGTACAGAACATCCTTCCTTGACATCTGTTTCCATTTCTGGGGATAGGCCACCAATATCCACTAAAAATCTGAATTTACCTTAACTATTCATCCTCACACTCTACTTCCTTTATGGCTCTACTCCATTCTACCAGTTCCTCCATCTCCATTGCATCTGTTCTGATGATGTCAACTTCAACAAGGGGGCCTCCAAAATGTCCATCTTCTTTCTCAACCAAGGATTCCCCCCAACGTGGTTGACAGACTTCTCACCCGGGTCCAATCCATGTCCCACACCTCGGCCCTCATACCTATCTTCCCTCCCATTACAGTTATAGGACTCTTTGTCCTCACCTACACATTCACAATCATAGGATCATTAGCCATCACTACAACCACCTTCAGAGGGAGGCAACCACCAGACACATTCCTCGCCCCTCCCTTGTCAGACTTTCGCAGGAATCGTGACCTCTGAGACACCATGCTTCACTCCCAACACGTCCCCACTACACCAAAGCACTTTTCTCTGCTATCGCAGAAGGTGTAATACTTCTCTCCTCACAATCCAAGGTCCCAAACACACCTTCCATGTGTAAGTCAAGTGCTGCTTCACTTCCTGAAGAAGGGCTTATGCCCGAAACGTCGATTCTCCTGTTCCCTGGATGCTGCCTGACCTGCTGCACTTTTCCAGCAACACATTTTCAGCTCTGATCTCCAGCATCTGCAGACCTCACTTTCTCCTCCGCTGCTTCACTTCACTCAATCTAGTCTCCTGTATTTGCTGCTCACAATGTGGTCTTCTGTACTTTGGGAAAACAAAGCGCAGATTGGGTAACCATTTTGTAGAACGTCTAAGCAAAAATAACCCTGAGCTTCCAATTGCCTGTCACTTCAATACATCACCGTGTTCACTGGTCAACATCTGTGTCTCAGGCTTGCTGCAGTGCTCCAGTGGAGCTCAGGGCAAGCTGGAAGAACAGCGTCTCAATTTCTACTTAAACTCTGCAGCATTCTGGACTCAACATCAAGTTCAACAATTTTAGGGCTTGAGCACTGGCTCCCATGTCCTTACCCCAAACCCCCACACAGCAGTCCTTGTCATCTCATGGGCTGTTCTGACATGCAACCCGAATGATTGGCTGGTAATGGGAACTATCAGTACAGAGTCATTGAGTCATACAGCATGGAAACATGCTTTTCAGTCCAACCAGTCCATGCTGAACATAATCCCAAACTAAAACTAGTCCCACTTGCCTGCCCCTGGCCCACATCCCTCCAAACTGTTCCTATTCATGTACTTATTCAAATGTCTTTTAAATGTTGTACTTGTACCCACATCCACCAATTCCTCCGGAAGTTCATTCCATACTCTTTGGAAAAAAAAAACTTGCCTCTCATGTCCTTTTTAAATCCCACTCCCCTCATCTTAAAACCGTGCCCCCTAGTCTTGAAATCCCTCATCCTAGGGAAATTATTAACTCTACCTATACCCCTCTTTATTTTATAAACTTCCAGAAGTCACTTCTCAACCTATGTTCCAGTGAAATATATCCTAGCCTATCCAGCCTTTCTTTATAAATCAAACTTTCCATACCCAGCAACATCCTCGTAAAACTCATCTGAATTCTCTCCAGCTTAATGATGTCCTTCTTATAACTGGGTGACCAGAACTGGACATAGTATTCCAGAAGAACCCTCACCAATGTCCTGTACAACTTCAACATGATTACCCAACGCCTATACTCAAAGGACTGAGCAATGAAGCCAAATGTGCTAAACTCCTCTTTAACTACCCTGTCTATATGTGATGCAAACTTCAAAGAATTCTGTACACTACCTGAATTCTGAGGTCCCTCGATTCTACAATACTACCCAACAACCTACCATTAATTGTATAAGTCCTTCCCTTGTTTGTAGTTCCAAAATGCAATACTTCGCATTTATCCAGATTGAAC
This sequence comes from Chiloscyllium plagiosum, assembly GCF_004010195.1. Lineage (NCBI taxonomy): Eukaryota > Metazoa > Chordata > Chondrichthyes > Orectolobiformes > Hemiscylliidae > Chiloscyllium > Chiloscyllium plagiosum. Next base: position 90,786,810 of record NC_057710.1, read on the forward strand.
ACCATCTACTATTTTTCAGGCAATCGACCAAGATCCCTTTGTAATCCTAAAACCTTCTGCCCTGTGTACTATTCCATCAATTTTGGTGTCATTGGCAAAGTTACTAACCATGCTTTCTATATTCTCATCCAAAGCATTTATATAAATGACAAACAAAAGAGCACCCAGAACCGATCCTGTGGAACACTGCTGGTAATAGGCCTTCAGCCCAAAAAGCAACCCCCCACAACCACCTATTTCTTGCCATTAAGCCAATATCTATCCAATTGGCAAGTTCACCCTGAATCCCTTGCGACGTAACTTTACTAATTAGTTTACCATGCGGAACATTGTCAAACGCTTTACTAAAATCCAAGAAAACAATGCCTATTGCTCTGCCCTATCAATCTTTTTGTTAACTTCCTCAAAAAACTCAATCAAGTTTGAGAGACATTATTTTCCTCACACAAAACTATGCTGATTATCCCTAATCAATGCTTGCCTCCATAAATCATATCTTTCAAAATCATCCCCAACATACCCACAACCTAATACTCTGGTGCCAGAATAATTCAAATGAAGACCGTCCAATCGGAACAGGTCCCTTCTTCCCCAGTACTAGTGCCAAGGAGAAGGTGCCAAAAAACTGAATGGCCTGATGGTGGCTCAGACACCTGGACCAGATGGACTATACCCCAGAGTTCTAAAACAGATAGTTGAAGAGATAGTGAAGGCATTAGTGGTGATCTTTCAGGAATTGCTAAAATCAGGGAGGGTCCCAGAGTCTGGAAAGTAGCTAACATGACACCCATGTTTAAAAAGGGAGTAAGGCAAAAGATGGAAAATTACAGATTGATTAGCCTAACCTCATGGGTAAGATCCTGGAATCCATTGTGAAGGATGAGATTTCTGAATGCTTGGAAGTGTATGGTAAAATAGGACAAAGTCAGCATAGTATCATCATGGGAATGTCATGCCTGACAAATCTGCTAGAATTCTTTGAGGAAGTAATGAACAGGTTAGACCAAGGAGAGCCAATGGACGTTATCTACTTGCACTTCAAGAAGGCCTTTGACAAGGTGCCACACAAAAGGCTGCCGAGTAAGATAAGGGCCCATCATGTCAGAGGCAAGGTGCGAACATGGATAAAAGCTTGGCTGTCTCACAGAAAGCTGAGTGGGGGTAAAAAGGGTCCGACTCAGGATGGCAGCCAGTGACAAGTGGTGTCCCACAAGGCTCAGTGTTGGGACCACAACTTTTATCTTTATATATTAATGATCTAGACAAAGGATTTGAGGGTATTCTGGCTAAGTTTTCAGACAATACAAAGATAGGTAGAGGGACATGTAGCATGAAGAGCTGGGGAGGCTGCAGAAGGATTTGGACAGGTTGGGAGAGTGCGCAAAGAAGTGACAGATGGAGTACAACATGGGGAAGTGTGAGGTCATGCACTGTGGTAGGAAGAATAGAGGGATAGACTATATTCTAAAATGGAGAGATAATTCAAAATCTAAAGTGCAAAGAAAGTTGGGAGTTCTCTTCCAGGATTCTCTCAAGGTAAACTTGTAAGTTAAGTCAGTAGTTAGGAAGGCAAACATAATGATGGCATTTATTTTGAGCAGATTGGAATATAAAAGTAGGGATATACTTCTGTGGCTCTATATGGCTCTGGTCAGACCACATTTGGAGTATTGTGCACAGTTCTGGGACCCATACCTCATGAAAGCCCTGGAGTGTGTTCAGAGGAGGTTCATGAGAATGGTCCCAGGAATGAAAAGCTTAAAATATGAGGAATGTTTGAGGTCTCTGGGTCTATACTTGATGAAGTTTCAAAGGATGAGGGGTGATCTAACTGAAACAAACAGAATACTGAATGGCCTGGACTGACTAGATGTTGGGAAGATGCTTCCATCGGTAGGAGAGACTAGGACCAGAGTGCTTAGCCTTAGAGTAAAGGGAAGACCATTTCGAACGGAGAGGAGAAATTTCTTCAGCCAGAGATTGGTGAATCTATGGAATTCATTGCCACAAAAGGCTGTGGTAGCCAGGTCATTAAGTATATTTGAGACGGAGATAGATAGGTTCTTGAGTATGAAGAGGTACGGAGAAAGTGGGAGAATGGGGCAGAGAAACTTAAAAGCCGTGATTGAATGGTGGTGTAGATACGATGGGCTGAATGGCCTAATTTATGCTCCTATGTCTTAGGCTCTTATGGTCTTAACCAATGTCAGACTCGCAGGTCTACAAGTTCCCCAGTTTCTCCTTACAACCTTTCTTAAACAAAGGAACGAGGTTAGCCACTCTCCAGTCATCAGGCTCTTCACCCACAGTTACAGATGATGGAAATATTTCTGCAAGGAGTCTCAATTTGCTCTCTTACTTCCCACAATGTTCTGATATGTTAGATCAGGTCCTGTAGATTTATCCACATTTATATTCTCTAAAACCTCCCAAACTTCCTTTCCTGTAATATGAACAGATTTTAAAAGATCAAAATTCATTTTCCCTGCATTCTCGAGTCTCTATTTCTTTCTCCACAGTAAAAACTGATGCAAAATATTTGTTTAGTATCTCTATCTTTTAGGGTTCAACACAAAGTCGAACACTTAACTAGAAGCAGTCCCAATCCACTCCACCAGACTACCGGACCACTCAAATTAAGAAACCTGCGAGGAAGCGGGGTAAACGTGCCAGCTGCGAGTAAGACTGAGACTATGCGGTTTCAAGACTCCCTTTCCAAGCTTACTCCTAGCAAATGTACAAGCTCTGGAGAACAAGATGGACAAACTCAGATCATGATTCAGCTTCCAGCATGAACTGCCAGACTGCTGTGCACTCTGCTTCACAGAAACCTGGCTCAACTCATCCATTCCCGACTGCACACTTCAGGCTGATGGTTTTTCTATCCTTCGTATGAACCGTATAGCATCCTTGGGTAAGACGAAGGGTGAAGAGTTTGCTTTTTAATCAACAACTTTTGGTGCACAGACATTGCAACCCTGGGCAGCCATTCTTCCCCAAACTTCAATTCCTTATCTTCAAATGCCGCCCCTTCTATCCACCACGGAAATTTACCGCTGCTTTACTAGCTGCTGTGTACATATCGCCACAAGAAAAGGTTGAGGAAGCTCTGGATGTGCTGTACTCCACCACTAACACCCTGGAGACTGAATACTCCGAGGCTCTATTTATTGTGACTGGCGACTTCTATCAAGCCAATCGAAGGAAGGTATTGCCCAAGTGTGAGAACATTATCTACCCCGCCAGGGGGCCAAACATTTTAGACCACTGCTACACCACTGTGAAAGATGCCTACCGCTCCATGTCCCGCCCTCATTACGGGAACTCCGACCACAATGCCATGTTTCTTCTCCTGGCGCATAGGCAAAGGCTCAAGCAGGAGACCCCCTCATGGATACAGGTCCAGTGCTGGTCAGTGGAGGCAGAGGATCAACTCCGGTGCTGTCTGGAATCGACTGATTGGGCTATGTTCAAACAATCCGCAGGTACCTTGGACGAGTATGCCACCACCATCACTGACTTTATCAGCAAGTGTGTGGAGGACTACATATCAAGGAAGTCAATCTGGGTGTTCCCCAACAGGAAACCCTGGATGAATCAGGATGTACAAAACCTGCTAAAAACCAAGTGTGAGGCCTTCAGATCAGGAGACCCACTCAAATATAAGGAATCCAAGCATGACCGTCACAGAGCCATTATGACAGCCAAGAACCAATATCGATCCAAACTACAGATCTAGACAGACACCTGGTGACTATGGCAAGGACTGAATGACATCACAGGTACCAAAAAGAGACAGTACAAAATAGCAGACGATGACACATCCTTCTCAGACCGTCTCAATGCCTTCTATGCTCGCTTTGAGCAGAATTTCGGTGGAGAGGTAACACCTATTCCGATAAGTCCTGATGAACCTATCCCAGTCACTGCTTCAGAGGTCAGATCAGTTTTCCTTCTTGTGAATCCAAGGAAAGTGATGGGACCAGACGGAGTACCAGGCCGTGCACTCAGAGCATATGCAGAGCAATCGGCAGAGGTCTTCTCGGACATCTTCAACCTCTCCCTGCAGCAGGCCACTGTCCCTGCCTGTTTCAAGAGGGCCAACATCATCCCTGTGCTTAAGAAGGCTCATGCAGCATGTCTGAATGTCTATCGCCCAGTGGCCCGAACTCCGGTGGTCATGAAATGCTTCGAAAGGCTGGTCATGGCATTAACTTTTGACTTACTCCAATTTGCCTATCGGAACAACAGATCCATGTCAGATGCCATATCACTTGCCCTTCACTTCTCCCTAGATCATCTTGACACCAAGAACAGCTACGTAAGAATCCTACTCATGGACTACAGTGCAGCCTTCAACACTATTATCCCCTGGAGACTGATTACTAAACTTAGTGATCTCAGACTGAGCCCCACTTTCTGCAACCGGATCCTCAGTTTCCTGACCCACAGGCATCAGTCAGTGAAGATTGGAGACATTTCATCCTCACTAACACTCAACACTGGAGCCCCCGGGGTGCGTACTCAGCTCCCTACTGTACACCCATTACTGTGTCGCTAAATACCAGACTAATGCCATTTATATGTTCGCTGATGACACCACCATAGTCGGACGAATCTCAGATGGTGATGAAACAGACTAGAGACAGGAGGTGAAAGACCTGGAAAGATGGTGCACTGCGAACAACCTAGCTCTCAATGCTGGCAAAACTAAGGAACTCATTATTGACTTTCAGCAGGATGTTATTCATGCCCCCCTACACATTAACAGCACAGAGGTGGAATGAGTGGAGAGTGTCAAGCCCCTGGGAGTGGTCATCAACAACAAGCTTTCTTGGACTCTTCCTGTGGATGCACTGGTTACAAAGACCCAACAATGTCTCTTCTTCGTCAGGCATCTGAGGTCATTTGACATGACGATGAATACCCTTGCCAACCTTTAAAGGTGTGCCATCAAGAGCATTCCATCTGGATGTATCAGTACCTGGTATGGCAACTGTACCGTTCAAGATCGGAGGTGGTTACAGAAAGTGGTGAACTCGGCCCAAACAATCACAATCACAAAGGCCAACCTCCCATCTACAGAATCCATCTACCAGGACTGCTGTCAAGGAAAGGTTGCCAGCATTCTCAAAGATCCATCCCAGCCTGGCAATGTTTTTCTACAACCTCTACCGTCAGGGAGAAGTCACATAAGCCTGAACACACGTACCAGCCGGTTTCGAAACAGTTTCTACCCTACTGTTGTTAGAATGCCGAATGAACTCAGAAACTCTTAGCATTCGCCTGTGCCTGTGTTTTCTATTTTTGCTCTGTTACCGATTATTTAGGTATCTGTGCTATTTAACTATGCGATCTGCCGATGTTGCTTGCAAAACAAAACTTTTCACTGTGCCTCAGCACACGTGACAATAAATTGAATTCAATTCAAAACCTCCTTGATCTTTAAGGGGTCCTACCCTCTCTCTGGTTACCCTCTTACTCTTAATAGATTTGTACCTTTCTTTTTGGACAGTAGCAGTGGTTGTAGGTGTCAACAATCTCTGGCAAATCATCCATTCAAGCAATCTTCAAAGATAAGCCTCGACAAGGCAATATTGATAGCAGGTCTGACCCTCAGGACCAGAGAAGCCAAATAGGCATTTGACCCCACCCCTGTAGTCATCTCCATGCACTATCCAGCAGGGGATAACTATAAATAAGAAGAACCAAGATCAACAGCTTTACTTTCCCTCCCTAGCCTTAGGGTATAAATAGCTGTAGCATGCCTAGTGTTATTCTGACAGATCAACAAACTGAACACAGACATAAAAAGATTAAATAAAAACATTTTGCAAGTTTTCAATGCAGAAAACATCCCAAGCTCAAATGGATAATTTGAGCCTATAACTGGCAAAATTGTGATTAAATTATAATTGCAGCGGAGATGAATAGGACCAGGCAAAATCCTTGGTCTATGACACAATTACTTATCCACTGAAACATCAGAAGAGTCCAAGAGCACTTTTTTCCCCTTTCAAACCCACCACACAAAGAAAAATAGGAAGTGAAATACAAAGCAATTCCATCAATTAAAAACAACACGCTCAATATAACAACACATTTTTGAAGGGAATTTTCACATTGTAGACGTGAGGAGAAATTTAAAATTCCTCCTTTATCTTCTGGATATTAAGTGCCATCATCCAGTATTCCATAACATGGATTGGAAAGTCAGATGGAGATTGAAATTAATTTCAACCTTCTGGTCCAGCAACTGTTCTTCAACCTTCTAGTCCAGTTGCTTTTACTTTCATGGATTGGGATGAATTGTTGACCATGGAGGAGAATGAAGTAAAGTAACTCTGGTCAGATGTGGGAGTTTAAAGAAAGTTCAAGGGTTAGTGCAGATTATATCTGCTATAAATGTTGTTGGATGCGAATTTTTTCATATTGAGTGGATCGGTTGGAGAGAAAGAGAGAAGTGATGAGGAATTTGCAACAGCAACAGTATGCGATGGATGGCAGTTATAGGAAGTGGGGGGGGGGGGGGAGTCTCAGATACAGACACATAGATGGGTTAACTCCAGGAAGGGTAAGAGAGGTAGGCAGCTAGTACAGGTGTCTTTTGTGGATATACCCATTTCAAACAGGTATACTGTTTTGGAAACTGTAGGGGTAATGGATTCTCAGGGGAACGTAGCACGAACAGCCAAGTTTCTGGTATTGAGACTGGCTCTAATGCACGAGAGGTACGTCGGCTTCCAAGAGATCAATTGTATTAGGGGATTCTGTAGTCCAAGGTACAAACAGACCTTTCTGTGGCCAGCAGAGAAAAAACAGAATGGTTTGTTGTTTTCCTGGTGCCAGGATCAAGGATGTCTCAGAGAGGATGCAGAATGTTCTCACGAGGGAGAGGGGCCAGCAGGAAGTCATTGTCCACATTGGAACCAACGACATAGGAAGGGAAAAGGTTAAGATTCTGAAAGGAGATTAGAAAGAGTTAGGCAGAAATTTAAAAAGGAGGTCCTCAAGGGTAGTAATATCTGGATTACTCCCAGTGCTACGAGTTAGTGAGGGCAGGAATAGAAGAATAGAGCAGATGAATGCATGGCTGAGGAGCTGGTGTATGGGAGAAGGATTCACATTTTTGGATCATTGGAATCTCTTTTGGGGTAGAAGTGATGTGTACAAGAAGGACGGATTGCATCTAAATTGGAAGGGGACTAATATACTGGCAGGGAAATTTGCTAGAACTGCTCGGGAGGATTTAAACTAGTAAGGTGGAGCGGGGGGAAAGTTGGGACCCAGGGAGATAGTGAGGAAAGAGATTGATCTGAGATGGGTACAGCTGAGAACTGAAGTGAGTCAAACAGTCAGGGCAGGCAAGCACAAGGTAGGACTAATAAATTAAACTGCATTAATTTCAATGCAAGGGGCCTAACAGGGAAGGCAGATGAACTCAGGGCATGGTTAGGAACATGGCACTGGGATATCAAAAAAAATAACAGAAACATGGCACAGGGATGGGCAAGACTGGCAGCTTAATGTTCCAGGATACAAATGCTGCAGGAAGGATAGAAAGGGAAGCAAGAGAGGAGGGGGAGTGGCATTTTTGATAAGGGATAGCATTACAGCTGTGCTGAGGGAGGATATTCCCGGAAATACATCCAGGGAAGTTACTTGGGTGGAACTGAGAAATAAGAAAGGGATGATCACTTGATTGGGATTGTATTATAGACCCCCAAATAGTCAGAGGGAAATTGAGAAACAGACTTGTAAGGAGATCTCAGCTTTCTGTACGAATAATAGGGTAGTTATGGTAGGGGATTTTACCTTCCCAAACACCGACTGGGACTGCCATAGTGTTAAAGGTTTAGATGGAGAGGAATTTCTAAGTGTGTACCAAACAATTTTCTGATTCAGTATGTGGATGTACCTATGAGAGAAGGGGCAAAACTTGACATACTCTTGGGAAATAAGGCAGGGCAGGTGACTGAGGTGTCAGTGGGGGAGCACTTTGGGGCTAGTGACCATAATTCTATTCGTTTTAATACAGTGATGGAAAAGGATAGACCAGATCTAAAAGTTGAAGTTCTAAATTGGAGAAAGGGCAATTTTGACAGTATTCGGCAAGAATTTTCGAAAGCTGATTGGAGGCAGATGTTCGCAGGTAAAGGGATGGCTGGAAAGTGGGAAGCCTTCAGAAATGAGATAACCAGAATCCAGAGAAAGTATATTCCTGTCAGGGTGAAAGGGAAGGCTGGTAGGTATAGAGAATGCTGGATGACTAAAGAAATTGAGGGTTTGGTTAAGAAAAAGAAGGAAGCATATGTCAGGTATATACAGGATAGATTGAGTGAATCCTTAGAAGAGTATAAAGGAAGTAGGAGTATACCCAAGAGGGAAATCAGGAGGGCAAAACTGGGATATGAGATAGCTTTGGCAAATAGAATTAAGGAGAATCCAAAGGGTTTTTACAAATATATTAAGGACAAAAGGGTAACTAGGGAGAGAATAGGGCCCCTCAAAGATCAGCAAGACGGCCTTTGTGTGG
>NC_057710.1:90796122-90818321 GCF_004010195.1 Chiloscyllium plagiosum
GTCATGTTGCGGCTGTACAGGACATTGGTTAGGCTACTGTTGGAATATTGCGTGCAATTCTGGTCTCCTTCCTATCGGAAAGATGTTGTGAAACTTGAAATGGTTCAGAAAAGATTTACAAGGATGTTGCCAGGGTTGGAGGATTTGAGCTTCAGGGAGAGGCTGAACAGGCTGGGGCTGTTTTCCCTGGAGCGTCGGAGGCTGTGGGGATAGGATAAATTGAGAAAGGTTCTTTTCCTTGTGGTCGGGGAGTCCAGAACTAGAGGGCATAGGTTTAGGGTGAGAGAGGAAAGATATAAAAGAGACCTCAGGGGCAACTTTTTCACGCAGAGGGTGGTACATGTATGGAATGAGCTGCCAGAGGATGTGGTGGAGGCTGGTACAATTGCAACATTTAAGAGGCATTTGGATGGGTATATGAATAGGAAGGGTTCAGAGGGATATGGACTAAATGCTGGCAAATGGAACTAGATTTATATAGGATGTCTGGTCAGCATGCACAGGTTGGACTGAAGGGTCTGTTTCTGTGTTGTATATCTCTTTGACTGAGTTGTCCCACCTCCAAATAGTGCAATTATGGGTACCCACATGGATCCTAGATGTGTTTCAGTGGTATGTGGAACATTTCTTCTTTTTTCAGTTCACTAATGACAGCTCTCACTCAGAACTGAAAGAGGTCTTCAATTTTGCTCCAATTTCCACTTTTCTCTCACCTTCATATCACCCACCTCTGACACTTCCCTCTGTTAACTTGTCTCCAATTGACATGCAACAGTGTATCACTGAAGGTCAATACAAGCTCAAGCAACAGTATTTCATATTCATTTCGGCAGTTCACATCCTTCTAGACTCAATACTCAGCTCAACAATTTCAAAATATGACCCCGATTTTGATTTTTTTTTGATTTATACTGATAATAAGTTTGTTTTTTTAAAAAAATGTTTCACTTTTAGGTGAAGCTATTTATTACTCTGCCATTCACATTCACTCCGGAAAATGCCTTTAATACTATTAGCATCACCCTGTGGTTCCATTTCAATTTTGTCATTCATTCTTTCCTCCCCTCTACCCTATCCCAGACCTTCCCTTTTGTTCTTCCTCCCCATTAGCCTTCCATCATCATAATGTCTGAGAACAAATCTACCAGTTCCAGCAAGAAAATTTACAACCTGATCCATAACCTGAATTACAAATCTTCTCCAAAATCTCAAACACCTATGGGCGCAATACACTCAAATTAGCCTGAAGATGGGAAACTAATGCCATCTGACAGTGCACCACCTGCCAACATTTCTACTTCCTACACGAATGCCTCAGCAAACAAGTATTACCATGATGTGTAAAATACAAACCACCTCTCAACACTCCAAAAGCCAGGAGAACAGCAAAACAGAACAGCAGCAGAAAGCTACAAGAAATGATAAATGATACCCACAACCGACTCCACAAATACGAACGAAAAGTTTCGCCTCTAAAAAAACTCTTTACACCAACACAACTGATCACGAATGGACAAATATGCTAGAAGGAGCCACCAACACTAAACAACAGCAGACCAAGACAAAGAAAAGATTAGCCCCACAAGAAAACCTGGCCAAGCTCTCTCTCAGTAATAACACGGACAATTCAGAGGCTTTGATAAAGAACCTGCTGAACCAACCACTCTCAGACATCCGAGTAGTATGGATGAACGTCAACCACAGAAACATAGATTAGAAAGGACTTGCACTGGAATCCAATCTGAAAGACAACCAATTTAGGGAAGAAGCCCAACAGGCCATCAGACAGACAGTAGCACCAACACTAAGCAGAAAGAAAGGAGGAAAGATGCTCAACACAGTGGAAAGGAAAATCCTGAAAGGACTCAGAAAAGACAGAAATATCATAATCCTACTGGCAGACAAAGGGTGCATGACCATCGTCCTGAACTGAACAAAATACATTGAAAAAGCAAACACACTATTCACAGATACTGATTTCTACCAGCAGGTGGCAAAGGACCCAACTTCACAGCTAGAAAACTGCATTACAGCAAGCCTGAGGCAACTACACAAGACAGGTGGAATTAAGAAGACAGACCTGAAAGAAGGTTCCAACACAACCCCAATTCTATGGATTGCCAAAGGTACATAAACGAGAGGCCTCCCTCAGACCCATAGTCTCACTTCCTGGTACACCAACATACAGGACTAGAAAAGGAACTGTAATGCAAACTGAAACACCGAGAAGACGACTCAATCCACCCCATTCACTCCACCCATCAAAGACACCAAAGGTAAGGATGACAAGGTCATGGTTTCTTTCGACGTGATGGCCCTACCACATCAATAAACATCATCCTCACCAAAGAAACACTGGCCTGACTGCTAGACAAACAAAGAACACAAACGCCTGAAAACAACAACTCCATCAACAAGGACAACATCCTCAACTAGTAGACCTGTGCCTCACAATCCACTTCACCTTCAATGACAAGATCGACAAACAAAATCAATGGGACGCTTATGGAATCACCAATATAGGACTTTTAGCAGAAGTAGTTATGCAGAGGATAGAATGAACAGCCATTCCCACGATCCAGCTTTGGGTCCGTTATGTGCATGACACCTTGGTCATCACAAAACACATCAAATTAGAAGAAACCCACAAACACAAACAACACCCTGACCGGCATAAAGTTCACCAAAGAGGAAGAGAACAATAACAGAGTCCCCTTCCTAGACACCATAGTAGAACGAAAAGTAAATGGAGACCTGCAGACCAGCATCTACAGGAAAGCCATACACAGACTAGATACTCAGCTACCAGAGCAATCATCCCAACACCTACAAATGGAGCTGCATCAGGACATTATTTAAATGAGCCACAACACACTGCAGCACCCAAGAATTATAAGAGGCCAAGGAAAAACACTAATACAACATATTTAGAACAACAGGTACCCAATAAGAACAATCTGCCGATTCCTGCACAACAGACCTAAACTAAGAGACACAACATACCCACAGACTCTGGCCACCCTGCCATACAAAGGCATCTCAGAACCAGACAAAGACAACCAGACTACTCCAGCCCCTAAGCATCATGGTAGCCCACAAACCTACCACTACACTGAAACAGCCCCGATTAGTTTAAAGGGCCCCATATCAATAATCAGCAGAACAAACGTCATATGCAAAATACCCTGCAAGGATTGCAGCAAATATTGCATTAGACAAATGGGCAAAACGCTGACCACCAGGATACATGAGCACTAACTAGCCACCAAAAGACATGACCAACTATCACTGGTACCCATAAACAAACGAAAAGGGACACCAGTTCGACTGGGACAATACGTCATTCCTGGGACAGGCTAAACAAAGACACACAAGGGAATTCCTAGAGGTTTGGCATTCAACCTGGAACTCCATTAACAACTATAGACTTGGACCCTATTTACCAACCTCTTAGAAACAGAGCCAGGAATGATATCACCTACCACAACAAACCGAGACAGATGAATAACAAACGGGGCACAACAACGCTTCACCGGAGCCTCACTGATGATGTTACTAGTAATGGTGGAGTGGACTCGATGGGCCGAATTGCCTTACTTCCTTTTCTATGTCTTATGGTGGCAAAACGTCTGAGAGCCAATCTACCAGCTCACGAGCAAATTCACAACCTAATATCATAAACCTTCCTTCAATTCAACTCAAAAATTTTAAACTCATTTCTCTCACCAGTTATTTGCAGACCTATTGATTTTTTTCTAGAATTGTTCGAGTTCGAGTATTTTGCTTTTATTTTGGTATCTCATTGCTGTTGATGGAAGCTAAATGTGCGCCAATTGATTATCTTGCTTCCTACATTAAAGCGTTTGCATGTTAGAACATCTTAATGATATGAAAGGTACCACATAAATGCAAGTCTTCCTTTCTTTGAATACACAGTGCAATACTGAGTTATACAAATTCATAATTAATTATGAAAGATGATTCAGGCAGGGCAGTGGCAATGGAAGCAACACAATCTCGCCTCTTCCATCTTACAACTGATTACCCTTGACAACATGTTGATATTTCAGATCAGATTTGCCTATAATGGCGAAAAGCCCATGAAAATCCTTAAAAATTCATGTTTAGGATTATTTATTAAGAAAACAAATAAGATATCAGAAGGCTCCGAATATTCCCTGAATTGGAGTTGAATGTGACAGTGCTTCTTATCCGGAAGAAAATTGGAAATATAAATATGACTATAGAACTGCTCACCAACAAAAACGACAGCATTCCATTTAGCCTGAGTACTCACCAGAAGGTCAGCAACTTTGGTACAACTTTATTTCAGACTTTGGCACCAAACAGGCTGAATAAAATCATTCCACTATGGTCAATTGAATTCAGTACAAGCCGCTGCGTACAGCAAGCAAATATCACCTCTTTGCAGTTCGTTCTGATCGAATGTTTCGTCATGCACTTCTAAATAATTAATAGCAATTTTCAAATCACAGATAGCGACCATTTCTGGATTGACAACTATCTTTTTAGAAACCTTTCAGCGATCCTTGGAAAACCCCAGAAAAAGTCACCATATACTTAGTAAGGAAACTGAGATCCTTCCTCTAAAAATCCCCATAGAACTTTAAAATAGTTTCGACTTCCGTTCACTTAAATCTTTACAGTACATGCATGCCAAACTCGACAGTGGTAACAGCGTGAACCGTATGACTTACTAACCACTGCCATACCCTTTCTTCGACTAGTACAAATTTCGGAATTTGAAAATAATTAATACAATGCTCAGGTGAAAACATAAGAAATATCATTTCAATTATTGCTATACCAGGTCCACGTAACTCAAAGACCATTCTAAAATATACTTTTTCTGTATTTAACCAAATAAAAGAGAAATTACTCAAACCATTAAATAATATAGAAACTAAAGCTGAATGTTTAAACATATCTGAGAACAAACTAAATGATTCCTGGTTTTGTTACAGGGTAGCAAGGGCTGTTCTTTCGTATTTTCTTTAACTCGCCTTGAGAATTAGTAGTCAAAAAAGACCAACTGCTTATCTCCACAACAGCAGCAATATATGCTCCAGGATACGTCCTTTCGGCTAAAATCATTTTTTGAAACAAAAAGGACTACATGTTTCCGTTGCCGCTCACCTCTTTTGATAATTCAGTTAGTAGTAAAAACTATCTTTTCCCGCAGATACTTTCCACTCGGGCACACGCTGCCGTCAAAGACAACTTCTACTGCGAACAACTCAATCGATTCAGAGCGCAAACTGTGGGGGAACGACCAGACGAGTTTAATCACACACAGAAAAAGTATATATGCTGAAAGGCAGAACACAGGATGTTAAGTGTGGTTTACTGTTCAGCTATATGTTAATTGCAAAGGGCAAGCAATATCTTGAAAAATGTCAAAATGAAATACCATTTGTGTTGTTGCTTTAAAAGTTAAAGATGGTAGGATACACTTTGGTATTGTTTCCATGCCCACAAGGCCTGTGTCTTATCTTGTTCTAACTTCGGACAAAATGAGATCACATATTTATTAATTTAACATGAATAGCCAGGAGATAGTTGTTATGCTTGGCGTTACTATTGGGGGAATCTACTGTCATGGAATGCCATACATGTCTGTCTCGTGCTATCCTCATATCCACCACATCTCTTTTTCAATTGCCCTGAGACAGAGTCAGAGATGTACAGCATGGAAAAAGGCCCTAGTCCCACTTGCCAGCACCCAGCACATATCCCTCCAAACCCTTCCTATTCATATACCCCTCCAGATACCTATTAAATGTTGCAATTGTACTAGCCTCCACCACTTCTCTGGCAGCTCATTCCATACACATACCAGACTCTGCATGAAAAATTTGCCCCTTAGGTTGCTTTTATATATTTCTCTGCCCACCCTAAACCTATGTTCTCAAGTTCTGGACTCCCCCATCCCAGGGAAAAGACTTTGTCTATCCATACCCCTCACGATTTTATACACCTCTATAAGGTCACCGCTCGGCCTCCGAAGCTCCAGGGAAAACAGCCCCAGCCTATTCAACCTCTCCCTATAGCTCAAATCCTCCAACCCTGGCAACATCCTTGTAAACTTTTCTGAACCCTTTCAAGTTTCACATCTTTTCGATAGGAAGGAGACCAGAATTACAATATTCCAAAAGTGGCCTAACCAGTGTCCTGTACTCAATACTCTGACCTTCTTCACAATCCTATCTACCTGCGACTCCACTTTCAAGGAGCTATGAAACCTGCACTCCAAGGTCTCTTTGTTCAGCAACACTCCCTCGGACCTTACCATTAAGTGTAAAAGCCCTGCTAAGATTTGCTTTCCCAAAATGCAGCACCTCGCATTTATCGAAATTAAACTCCATCTGCCACTTCTCAGCCCATTGGCCCATCTGATCAAGGTCCCGTTGTAATCTGAAGTAACCTTCTTCACTGTCCACTACACCTCCAATTTTGGTGTCATCTGCAAACTTACCAACTATACCTCTTACGCTCACATCCAAATAATTTATATAAATGATGAAAAGTAGTGGACCCAGCACCGATCCTTGTGGCACTCCACTGGTCACAGGCCTCCAATCTGGAAAGCAACCCTCCACCACCTATCCTGTGTCTTCTACCTTCGAGCCAGGTCTGATCCAAATGGCTAATTCTCCCTGTTTTCCAATATCTAACTTTCATAACCAGTCTCCCATGGGGAACCTTGTCAAACATCCAACTGAAGTCCATATAGATCACATCCACTACTCTGCCCTCAATCCTCTGTTGCTTCTCCAAAAACTCAGTCAAGTTCACGAGATGTGATTTCCCAAGCACAAAGCCATGTTGACTATCCCTAATCATTCCTTGCCTTTCCAATACATGTACATGCTGTCCCTCAGGATTCCCTCCAACAACCTGCCCACCACCGACGTCAGGCTCACCGGTCTATAGTTCCTTGGCTTGTCCTTACCACCTTTCCTAAATAGTTGCACCACGTGAGCTAACCTCCAGTCTTCCAGCACCTCACCTGTGACTATTGATGATACAATTATCTCTACAAGGGCCCCAAAAATCATTTTCCTAGCTTACCAAAGAGTTCAAGCATACGCCTGAGGATTTATCCTGGTGATTTATCCACTTAAGACATCCAGCACTTCCTCCTCTATAATATGGACATTTTTCAAGACGTCATCATCTATTTCCCTACATTCTATATCTTCCGTGCCCTTTACCACAGTAAACACTGATGCAAAATACACGTTTAGTATTTCCCTCATTTCCTGTGGCTCCACACAAAGGCCGCCTTGCTGATCTTTGAGGGGCCCTATTCTCTCCCTAGTTACCCTTTTGTCCTTAATGTATTTGTAAAAACCCTTTGGATTCTCTTTAACCCTGTTTGCCAAAGCTATTCATGTCCCCTTTTTGCTCTCCCGATTTCCCTCTTAAGTATGCTCCTACTGCCTTTATACTGAGGATTCACTCGATCTATCGTCAATACCTGACTTATGTTTCCTTCCTTTTCTTAACCAAACCCTCAATTTCTTTAGTCATCCAGCATTCCTACACACACCAGCCTTTCCTTTCACCCTAACAGGAATACACGGTTTTAGGACTTGTTATATCATTTCTGAATGCTTTCCATTTTCCAGTCATCCTTTTACCTGCAAAAATCAACTTTTGAAAGTTCTTGCCTCATACCATCAAAATTAGCCTTTCTCCAATTTAGAACTTCAACTTTTAGATCTGGTCTATCCTTTTCCATCACTATTTTAAAACTAATAGAATTATGGTCACTGGTCCCAAAGTGCTCCCTCACTAACAAATTAGTCACCTACCCTGCCTTATTTCCCAAGAGTAGGTCAAGTTTTGCACCTCCACATACTGAATCAGAAAATTTTCTTACACCCACTTAACAAATTCCTCTCCATCTAAACCCTTAACACTATGGCAGTCCCAATCTATATAAAATCCCCTACCATAACCATCCTAATTATTCTTACAAATTTGTTTCTCAATTTCCCTCTGACTATTAGGGGGTCTATAATACAATTCCAATAATATGATCATCCCTTTATTTCTCAGTTCCACCCAAATAGCTTCCCCGGATGTATCTTTGGGAATATCCTCCCTCAGTACAGCTGTAATCCTTTATCAAAAATGCTACTCCCCTTCCTCTCTTACCTCCTTTTGTCCTTCTTGAAGCATTTGTATCCTGGAACATTAAGCTGCCAGTCCTGTCCATCCCTGAGCCACGTTTGTGTAATTGCTTTGATATCCTAGTCCCATGTCTCTAACCACCCTCTGAGTTCATCTGCCTTCCTTGTTAGGCCTCTTGAATTGAAATTAATGCAGTTTAATTGATCAGTCCTACCTTATTCGCTGCTTTGTCCCTGCCGGTCCTGACTGTTTGACTCTCCACTTTTCTCAACTGTACCAGTCTCAGATTTATCTTATTCCTCACTATCTCCCTGGTCCTACCCCCTTAACCTTACTAGTTTAAATCATCCCAAGCAGCTCTAGCATATCTGTCTGACGGTATATTTGTCCCCTTCCAATTGAGGTGCAATCCATCCTTCTTGTACAGGCCATTTCTACCCCAGAAGAGATTCCAATGATCCAAAAATGTGAATCCTTCTCCCATACACCAGCTCCTCAGCCATGCATTCATCTGCTCGATCCTCCTTTTCCTACCCTCACCAGCTCACAGCATCAGAAGTAATCCAGATATCACTGCACTCAAAGACCTCCTTTTTAAATTCCTGTCTAACTCTCTAAATTCTCCCTTCAGAATCTCATCCTTTTCTCTTTCTATTTCGTTGGTTCCAATATCAGAGTATCACGTCAGACAGCTGATCTGCCTACAGAGTACATGGGATTAACATCACATCTTGTCTTGTCTAGAAAAGGGTGGTACATCAGAGTCCAATAATCAGAGGTTCGGGGGGGAGTAGGAGGTAGAGGCAAAGTGCTTAGGGGCCGGCGGCTTGGGGCAAAAGGTCTGATGCCAGGGACAGCATTGCCCATGAATTCTGTTCCTGTTCCTAGTGGATAGTAATGGATAGCAGATTAAGATTGACCTCTTAAAAATACATCAAAACATCCCTCTCACCTCTGAATTAAAACATTATCCTTAAAGAAAAACAAAGCCATCTGAGGCATGTGGGGAGTATTTCATCACACTCCTAACTTGTACCTTTGAAAATTTTTGAGAAGCATTCGGAACAAAGGAGATGTGCGACTCATCACAGAGCTTCTAGCCTCCAACTGTTTTATAGCCAGAGTATTTACACACTGAGTCTATTTCAAGTGCTGTTCAATGGAAACCTTCAGTATGTTGACAGTGGAAGAATCAGGGACAGTAATACCATTCAATGTCAAGGGCAGAAGGTTAGATTTCTGTTCTTGTAATGATGGATATTGTCCAAGTTGTGTTGCATATAGATACAACTGTTTCAGAATCTGAGGAGTCATGAACAGTGCTGAAATTGTGCAATCATCAGCAAATATCCCACTTCTGACCTTAAAATGGTGGGAAAAACATTGGTAAAATTGCTGAAGGTAGTTGGGCCGAGCACACTATCCTGAGATTTCTGCAGTGTATCTTGAGACTGGGACTATTGACTTTCAACAATTACAACCATCTTCTGATGCAGTTGTATCATTCTAACCAAAGTTTTTGCCCGATTCCTATTTACTCCAGATTTACGGAGGCTTCTTGATGCCACATCAGTGAAATGCTGCCTTGTCAATGAGAACTGTGACACTTACTTTTCCTCTTGAATTCAGCTCATTTCTGCAACTTGGTAACTATAAGTAGTATTTTTTATTTTAGTTTGCAATCGATGCAGTAGTGGGACTGAAGTGACATACACTCTTCCTGTCTCAGTTTAAAATCTTCATGCTCCCTGGCATATGGAGGTGATGGCCTGGTGGCATTATCACTAATTAATCCAGAGACCCAGACAATACTCTAGAACCCATTTTCAGATCCCACTCATGGCAGATGGTGAAATTGAATTCAATAAAAATCTGGAATTAAGAATCTAATGATTCATTGTCAATTGTTAGGAAAAACCTATTTGTTTTGTTCATGCCCTTTAGGAGAGGAAATCTGCTTTTCTTAACTAATCTGACAGGTGACTCCAGACCCACAGCAATGTGGTGACTCTTTTGGACATTAAATGCTGGCCGAGCCAATGGCACCCGCATCTTGTGAATGAATAAAAAAAATTGCTCAGGGAAATCTTTTCTTTATCCCTATCTCCTATTGTATTTAATTTCAGATAAATATGTAACCTTAGTTTGTAATTACTTTGTGAGTCTTTTTTAGGATTGAATTTCTCCATTATTCCCAAATATTTCATCAGTTCAATTTTTCAATTACATACAACATTGTTTCCCCGTATACTGGAAAATAATGTATTCACAGACCAGTAATTTAAACTACTCAAACTTCTTGGAAATCAACTTAAGAAGCTCCAGATGTGTGACATAATATTCCTAATTTTTAATCTCAAATGAAAAATCATCTTGAAATATTAAGTGGCAATTAACATTCACACTCCAGAAGTGCAAGGCAATGTCTATCTCAAACATGAGAGAATCTAACCTTCATCATGTGACATTCATTAAACACCCATAATCAACACACAGCATGTATAACTATACTATACTATAGTTTTGACAAAGTGGATAGAAAGTGTGTTTCTTTTTATGGGGAAGAAAATAACTAGAGCCAACAATGTAAGGTAGTGACAAGGACATACAAAAGGGAACGTAGAAAAAAAAATTCTCTCCTAAAAGAGTGGTACGAACGTGGATCTTGCTACCACTGGGAGTGGCAATGCAGTGAATAGATGGGTTGAAGGGAAATGTATAAGGGCAAAAGGGAAAATAAATGGTTAAGATGGTAGATTTAGAGGAGAAAAGATAGGAGGAAGCTTGAATGGAGCATAGACACACGAACTGGTTGGGCTGAAGTCTTATTAGAATCTTTTATTATCTCTTAAATCATTAACTTGTTTAATTATTTTACATTCAGGATAAGGCATCTACAATCACATTATCTTTACCAATGTGAGCAATCTTAATATTGAGTGATTGCATCAAAAGACTCCATCTCAAAAGTCTTGTATTTCTCCTTTAAAATTTTTCATTGAAGGTGAGCAAATGATGATCAGTATCTTCTAAAGTTTTATTTCAACCATGTCAGAGAAACTTCAAATTATTGAGCAGCCTGCAATAATTCCAAAGTTTCCTTTTACATAGTAGAGTATTTCCTCTGACATTGGCTGAAATTCTTGGAAAAGGAACCCATTAGCTTCTCTACTTCAATATGACTGCACTTAATTCAAATCACAAGCATCAGTTGCCATTTTAAAAGGTTTGATGATATCAAGAGTGGCTAACACTGATTGATTTATTAGGTTTGCTCTCAACTATTCAAAGGCTGCTTGGTCTACTTATCATTTTGTTTTTGTAACAAATTTGCTAAAGGTACAGTTATCCTGTTGAAGTTAGGCACAAATTTCCTATGAAACCACACATTTCTAAAAATTTCATGATATTGCATTTAGTTTCAAGAAGACGGAATTCTATCAGACTCTTCACTTTCAGTGTTCTTGGCAAACTTGCCCCTGTCCTATGATTTAACACCTGAAGATAGGGAGAACAGAAGTAAGCTACTCAGCCCACCAAGACTGCTTTGTTATTCAATCAGATCAAGGCTGATCTGATAATCCTCAACTCCATTTCCTTCCTTTACCCCCAAACCCCTGTTTCACTTACTGATTAAAAATCTGTCTTTTTCAGCATTGAATATACTTAACAACCCAGCATCTGTGAAATTCTCTACTGTACAGGCAACTACTCACAGGAGAAGAAACTCTTCCTCATCTTTTCCTTAAATGGGTGATCCCTTACTCTGAGATGACGACTTCTGGTTCTGGATGCTTCCAAAAGGGAAAAATCAACTTTTTAGCATCTACCCTGTCAAATCCCCCAAGTTTCTTACATGTTTCAATAAAGTACACCTCTCATTCTTCTAAACTCCATTAAGTACAAGCCCAATCTATTTAACTTGTCCTCATAAAACAATACCTTCATAAACCTAGGAAACCTTATCTGGTTTGGCTCCAATACAAGTATACCTTACCTTAAATAAGGGAACCAAACTGTTCACAATTTTTTAGGTCACGTCTAACTGGAGTAACAAAGGTATTCACCAGAAGCCAAAATAATAAAACAAAAAGAAATAATAGTTGAAACTTTCATTAAAAATGAGGTTAATTCAAAAGGGTGTATTTGGCATGTCTTTCTTAACTGAGGCTTAGAAAGCAAATCCCAAGATAAACAAGTTAGCACAGCCAACACTCACTGTTACTGACACTGATGGAGATCCAGAGTGTTATCATATACAGAACGATGAAAAAATGGAGACATCCTCACAGACCTCGAGGTTAATAGCACTTGCCAGTGTTCCTTAGAAAGAAGTGAGGCACTGCCACCCCTACAATCTTTTAACCTAGGAATTGAATAGGAATCTGTTTGCATGACAGCATTCACTTTCCTGTAGTTTATGCAGAATCTGGCCTAGAAACTACCAAACTCTGAACTCCAGTTGCTTTGGTTAGGCTCATTCAACTGCTTTTCCAGCATGTTTGAATCATCTTTCCACCTGAGCTTGTTTCTCTGGGCTTAACTTGTAAGGATGCTGTTTCATCAGTACTGATTCTCCAACATCCACTTTACACCTAGCTACTGTAGTATATCCAGGTATATGCCTACAGATAATTTCCTAAGTAACCTTACTAGACCTTCACATTATTTTCATATTTAGAACAAAGACATGGTGTCTAACTCTCCCAAGATTTCCATTTAGCTAATTGAATTATAGAATGTCTGCTACCTTGAGAACTGTTTACCTCTACTTCTATATCATTATTACTGTTATCCTCTGCTACTCTTAACATGTGAAACATTTACTTTTGCTTATTCTCCTCTGAAGATATTGCTTTACTATGTTTATGTGACATAATCAATTCTTCTTCATACTATCAGTGGTGTTTATCAGGTCAATAAGATATATTATTTTTTTTTAAACCGTAAAGACAATAACTAACCCTCATAACTACCTTATATAGACCACTAAATTTTACTTCGAGGATCATCCTGCAAAAATAATAACACCAATATTTCACCTCATGTGTGAAATCTTCAAGTCTGCCCATTCTTTCATTTTGGTTTGTGAAGTCTTAAAGTACTGTTGTTCTACTTCACGTGCTCATATCAGTCTCTTTAGAAAGATGGACATGTAATCCAACATTGCAAATTCATCTTTCTGAATTTTTCCCAAATCAATTTTAATAGGCCTCTTATCTCATAGTAAAAAATTAATTTGAAGCAACTAAATTCTGTAGATTCATTTGGGGAATTTCTGGTAGCAAAGAATAAGAATTCTAACCTTTTTATTGCATTCCCTTGGGTATTTGTGACAATAGGCTTTAGTCATGTTTGTAAGAGTGTGATGATATCTCTCCAAAGCTCCCTGTGTTTGCAGTTGACTTCAATTAACTGACACTGAGTGGCAGACTAGAATGATTAAAATACAATTATTTTTTTCCACTACTACCTTAGCTGTATTTGTCCTTAAAGGAATTGCTTCTGAAAATTCAGGTTGTCATATCCATAATTATAAGGATATACTGATGTTCGGTTTTCACTTTCAGAAATGGTCCTGTACAATTTACTAAGACTCACCTAAATGGTTCTACAAAAACTTGTATGGGTATTAAAGATGCTAATTTCATTTGGTGTTGATATTTGCCCACTGTGTGACATGTTTATAAAATTGCATGACATCCTTATGAAGTCTGGACCAGATAAAACACCTGTTTATTGATGCTCGAGTTTTCTATATTCCTACAAATGCTGTCATATCCTGGAATAAACTCCAGGAGTTAAGATATTTGGGCAGTACCACTATCTGCTGCACAATATATATTCTCATTACAAAACGTGGTAGTTTTTAACATTCATTCCTCATTCACAGGTCTGTAAGAGTGCTACCATTTTCTCATTGTTCTGAATATTATAGCACTCCGGACCTCCATCAGCCTCAGCCTCACTGGCTGCTGTCTGTGCTTACCTGTTTGCCTCGGGATCTGCTTTCTTAGCCTTAATTAATAAACCGTTAAATATTTCCTTCAAATTATCCTCACTTGTAATGAAAGTTCCAGCTTTTCGAACTTCTGCTTGTTGTATTACTTTGACCTCTGGTGATGGACAATTTTTAGCCATTGCTCTGGTCACAACGAAATGGAAAATATGTGCAACTTCGTTTTGTAAATGTTCTCGCTTTTTAACCTACCTTGGGCTTTCTATGGTTATGAGCGAAGCCGAAACCTTCACTGCCAGCAAATTATTACCCAGGAGCAAGTCTTCTCTGTGACAAGTTCATTTCTTAACTACTCCTAATAACAGTGGTCAAATAATAAGTTATATCCCAGTGGCACTTTGTGGAATTGAACCAGGCTACACTTTATACTTATTCCATCCACTAACATTTTGGCTTTCTCACTGAATTTTTTGGGATTAATAATTTCTTGATCAGTAGGAGAATCAAGGGTTATGAGGAAAATGCAGGAAAGTGGATGTGAGGAATGTCAGATAAGCCACAATCCTATTGAATGGCAGAGCAGGTTTGAGGGCCCAAATGGTCTTTTTCTGTTCCTATTTCTTATAGTTTTATGATGTTAAAGTTATAAACTTGATCCATGGTATTTTCTTTCTGGGTGCCCTTTTCAGATTCCCTCTTATGAATTCTAAAAGCCCCATGGACTCAGTCACAACTTCTAGCATTCTGAATGAAGGTGTCCAACTTTATTACAATGGAAATACTTCAGCTTTCAATTTTCACCACCACCCTCACTTTTCCTTCTGATCTAAAGTGGAGATCTTAGGGTATTCCCAGCAGAACTTTCTTCACGCTGACAATTTGCCTTACTTTCATGCTCCCTTCGACTTTCCTTCAAAATTTTACAGGGTGAAGGGTAAAAATATTTAGTTTGATGGATCATTTCATAATAATCAGCTATTACTGCTGCCTCTCCAGAAGTCACAATCCTTAAGTTTTCAATATATATTCTTTTTTCAAAAGGCAGTGAGTTTTTAAATCCATCTAAACTAATGACCTCTTTAGAATCTAATAAAGATTTCAAATCCTAATGCTGGTACCTACATATCAAAATTAATTTGATTAATCTTTCAGTTTCAATGTAGATTTTCCCAGGCTATTTCCTTAAAATCCAAAATTACTGCCTGTAATACTTCCTGTGCTTCACCTGTCAACCTGCACTGCATGAACAATGTCTAGTTTTCCTTTGGCTAATTAATTTCTCTTGCTATTTTCTCAATGTATTAAGAATGTCTCTATATCCCTTGCCTCAATTATATAGGTCAGGCCCATAAAAACTTAAACATTTCATTATTGGACTTTACATCATTACTAGAATTTTCCTTATTAGAGCCTGCATTAGCATCTGAACTTTTTTTAAACCGTAGCATTTTATGGTTATATTCATATTCTCTCTTTCTCTTCTCAATTCTAATTCCAGTTTTCTTACTTATATTTCCATCTCCAGCCTCTTTATTGTTTTTCCTCATGTTCAAACTACTTTAACAGTAGCTTAATATGAACTGATGACAATGTCTCATTGTTTGGAGTATCTAATCTATATTACATCTCATCAAGCTCAAATGCTGTGCTAGTGCTTCAATCAATAGTTTCTAGTGCCATCTTATTTTCAACTAATATAAACCCTGATATTTCATTTTAATCACTTATCAACTCATATTCAATGTTACAATGTCTATTTTCCAAATATCCAAGCCCTGAGGACCCCCAAACATTGCCATGACTCACTGGCGTACTGTGCTGGAAAACTTGATTCCCACAGTTGTCAAAAATGCGAGAAGATTTCATTAAAATTACAAAAATCCTCAGTTTACCTGACTGAAAAATTCAGGTCGAGAGTGTGGTGCTGGAAAAGCACAGCAGGTCAGGCAGCATCCGAAGCAACTTCTCATTCCTGATGAAGAGCTTTTGTTCCTCGGTTGCTGCCTGACCTGCTGTGCTTTTCCAGCACCACACTCTCGACTCGAATCTCCAGCATCTGCAGTCCTCACTTTTGCCCTGAAAAATTCACTCACTAGGTTTCCATACTTAAAAACATTTTTGTTCTAAACAAATTTTCTTTAATTAATGAAATTTAGGAAATATCAATATATAACAAATAACTTAAACTCCATCTCTTTATAAACAAACACAAAAAGAGAGAGACACAACACAGATATTTACGCTGGAAAAGGAAAATATTCAGGGATCACCATTCTGAACTACAGGAGTTGATTAGTGGTTTATTTTGAATTCTTCCAAGTTACTTTTAATTCTTTGCCATTGACGCAAAGTTGTTTGCACATTGATGTTCTTTCATTCACTAGTTGAGAACTTGTCTTAGAAGGTGTTTTATTCCTCCTCCAGCAGGAATTTGCGCAAAAAGGTGAGTGGAAGACAGCTAACTATTACTGAAGACCTTCTGGCACCTCTACATAGTACAGAAAGCCACAAAGATTTTTTTGATTATCTCTCTTTTCAGATAAGGCGCCACACAAGCCATGGTCACCTGGTCACCAGCTAATCAGAACCTGGTTATCAAGAAATTGGCCCTCTATGGTGTGTAATTTTGCTCTTAGTGCATTAGGAAAATGCAATATTATATACAACTCACAATGTGTACCAGTAAACATCAACTTGATTCCCTGTTGGTACAGTAAATTTTCTTCCACATCATCGGATTTTATCGGATATATGGTACAGGAACAGGTGCATTTATACTCCATGTGCACGCCTCTCAATTTTACTCTAAATCTCTCCTGCAACTGTAGCAAGATGAGGTATAAATTTTTATTGTTCAATGCTAAAAAGTTTCATTAAATATAACTTTACACCAGGAATGATGAGGAAAGACATCTTCCAACCCTATAAACTCAGCCACCGATTCTAATGATGCCACTATGACATAGCTCATTATGTGCATGATCGGTAGCTATTCTTAGAGTAAAGGTATAAAGTCAGAAGTCGCATGACACCTGGTTATAGCCCAGCAGGTTTATTTGAAATCACGAACTTTCAGAGCACTGCTCCTTCGTCCCACACGAGGTTATGTGGGATATAGATAAAGCAGTGTTACTTCTGCAATCATAATTGCTTATGCAATGTAAACGAACTCACACCAGTGTATAATTGTTCCAGCCAAGAGCTGAGTTAACAAGAATGAAAACTATGTGAAGGAAATATATAATTGCTTTTGCATTAGCGAAAATATGCATACAAGAATGAAATGTGCCTGCAAACAATGGTAGATGTTACAGACAAATAGATAAGGTGCTGTGAGGGGAGGGGGTGTAGGTTAAGCTAGATATGCTTGTACAAACAGTTATAAGCATCTGTTTCCCACTTAAGCAAAAACAAAAAAAAACAATCAAGAGGTCATAAGGCTCAGTATGGGCAAAGAATGGAAGGAAATGTTGCTTGAGCAAGCAAGGAAACAGATGGCAGTAAAGGAGGATATGTAACAATAGACCACAGAGAGATGTGGTGACACGGCCAAGCAGGGCATGCACTTTTGTTACAAACAAGGCCAGATGAGGCAAGAGATAAACAGCCGGGTTTAGAGTAGTGGGAGATGTAAACAGGGGAGGAGGGAAAAAGAAATGAATTGCATATAAGTTGTGTACTCCTTAAATTTGGTGTGCCTCTCTTATAGGCACCACTCTTGCAAGAGTATACTAAACGAAACTGTTGCTTCAGATCTT
The DNA here is from genome assembly GCF_004010195.1 of Chiloscyllium plagiosum. Lineage (NCBI taxonomy): Eukaryota > Metazoa > Chordata > Chondrichthyes > Orectolobiformes > Hemiscylliidae > Chiloscyllium > Chiloscyllium plagiosum. The sequence goes on from NC_057710.1 coordinate 90,814,000, forward strand.
GTCTCAGACTGAAATTATTGAAGTGAGTGGGTTCTATTTCCCACACTGGTGTTGTGTGACTTCTAATTTTGACGACCCTAGTCCAACACCTCCACATTATGGAATAAAGGTTTAGTTAACCCTTTGCTTCACGTTTATTCCCTTCTTCCTAAGTCTGTCAAGCTTCCCTGTAAATGCATGTGATTGTTCTGCTTATTTACATATTTTTAAAATGCATCTTAAAATTACAGTGCTTGCCATTTGAGCAATAGGCATTGAGCTTCTAACTAAAGTATGAACATAAATTAGAAATATTAGTTGTGCAAACATTATTCTCTGTTGCACCATTCTTAGGACAATTTGACCCACTTTCAGGACTTGAACCAGTTTTATTTTTTGACTATTTCTAGGTGTTACCATAACAGCTCTCCATGCAGAATTTTGTTAAAATTTATTAGTTGTTTTGCTAAGATGCAACTGTGTTTGAAAGAGCAAAGTGATTTTTTTTCTGCTCTACTATGATTTGCAACTTCACCAATCCATTTCCTAGAATGCAGGCCGTCGGGTCCAGCCGACTTTCAACGCTTTTATCCCAACAGCTTTACAATAGTGTTTCCTCTTGAGTTGATGTTGTTTTAAGTTCCTGCCTTCTCTTCTGTCTCTTGCTTTCCTACAACGCTTAGTGTAGACTTTACGGACTGGACTCTTAAAACTTGACTGTGACATTGCCCTGGCGAATCACATAAATCCTGCTGTGGAGAGGCTTTTATACTAACAAGAGGGGGATTTAGTAGTTCAAACGGAAAATTTTCCATGCGGGTAAACATAAGCATAGTGGAACAAGAAGTAACAAGAGATTTGAACAATGAATGTGTATCAACGTGCAAGGTTCTTGTTGAGTGTAGTAGAATAAATTGTGATGGCGGAAGTATATTTAGGAGGAAAAAAAGGTTGTTGATAGAAATTGGAAATACCTGGTGGGTCTTGAACACACTTTCAGTTCAAGAACAAAGACGGGAATATTTTGGTGGTAGACTTAGTTATATTATTTTTATCCTGAGCTACCCAATTTTCTCCTGAAAACACAGACCCTCGATGGGTTACACTTTAACGCTCAATGATACCTTTCGGAGGCGATGACTCTCCACGTTTAAACCTTCCCATTGAGCGCTGACAATTGAGCGTTTCGAGTCCGGAGAAAAAAGCAGAAGCATCTGACCCTGCAGCCGCGTTCGACATCCACATCCGTCGAGTTTGCAGGCGCAGCCTGGTCAGAGTTGGACTGAGCGGAGGAGGGGCTTGTTCTGCCATTTGCCCGCTCCGGGGATTTTCGTCGCTCGAGACCGCGGATGGACAGCCCAACGGTCGAGCGCGTGGCCACGCTGCCGTTACTGGCGAAGCTCGCGGCAGAGGAGTGCCCCCGGGTAAGCTCAGGGGCCTGGGGAGCCTTGTCCCTCCATGTTAGCGGCCGTGGGTGGAGCCTCGGTGTTTCCTAGCAGAGTTCCCGCTCGCCGTCGCCCCTTTCACGGATCGACGGGCTGCCCAAGAGTGCCGATATTTTATGTATCATTCAGCACTCTCTGCTTTCCCCTTTTGGTCTGCACTCTCCACCTTTCCGGTCTCTCTCTTTCCTGCGTGTTTCTTATTTTGGATGATTTGAAGTTTCTGCACCCTCATTGCACCAGTCACATGGCTCTTGAAAATGGCAGGGACTCAACAAGTGGGTTAGTTCGTTTAATTGATAAAAACGAGGTGTTTTTCAATTCTGGTTAACAGTAATAAAAACACACAAAACTGGCAGCACCAGTGAAGGGAGAAACAAGGTTTTCTTGGACATTTCCAAGTGTGTTAAGCAGGTATTGGGTTGTTAGGTGTAGGCAGGAGTACGCATTTGAAGTTGTAGTTGGATCAGCTATGGTATTACTAAATGATGGAACAAGCTCAAGAGGCTCAATGGCCTATTTCTGCACCCGATTTGTATGTTTAGATGCTTATGTATATTCGAAGTGCACTTGCAGACCAAATCAAGCGCTCAGAGTCTCAGTTATCCCTCTGGAACAGAGAGTTTTTACTTTAGTTTTGGTCCAGTGTTTTGATCCCAGGTAATGTTATTATTGGATCAAACTGAAATCTGGCTTTGTTGATCAACTGCTTTTTCCCCCTATTATACATGATTTTTAATTGGGACAAATGTAGGCAATGGTGCAAATTTGATTTCAACAACAAAACGAGGTTATTAAGCAAAAGTAGGTTTAAAGAGAATCTCAAGGCATTCTGTACATACAAGAAGATAGCTAGGGAGGGGGTAGGACCAGATCAGTATAAAAGAGGGAACTTGTGCCTGGAGACAGAGGATGTGGGCTAGATTCTAAATTAGTACTTTGTGTTGGTACTTACCCAGGAGAAGGAACGGAAAATAATGAGAATACTAACGTGCTAGGACATTTTGAAATCAAGAAAGAAGTTGGTGTTGCGTCTCTTGAAGAACATTAAGGTAGTTGGGTGGCACGGTAGCTCAATCATTAGCACTGCTGCCTCACAGCACAGGGCCCTAAATTCCATTTCAGCCTTGGACGACTGTATATGTGGAGTTTACACGTTCTCCCCGTGTCTGTGTGGGTTTCCTCCAGGTGCTCCGGTTCCCTCCCACAGTCCAAAGATGTGCAGCTCAGGTGAATTGGCCATGCTAAATTGCCCATAGTGCTAGGTGCATTAGTTAGAAGGAAATGGGTCTGTGTGGACTGGTTGGGCCGAAGCGTCTGTTTCCACGCTGTAGGGAATCTAATCTAATCAGATATAGTTCCCCAGGGCCTGGTGGTAACTACCCAAGTTATTGAGAGGGGCAAGAGAGGGGAATGCTGGGGCCTTGACCAAGAGACTGGTAAGTAGCTAATGTTGTTCCTCTGTTCAAGAAGGGAAATAGCGGTGATCCAGGAAATTACAGACCGGTGAGTTTCACATTGGTGGTTGGGAAGTTATTGGAGAGAATTGTTAGGAATAGGATTTATGCGTGTTCAGTAAAGCATGACCTAATTAGGGACAGTCAGCGTGGCATCGGGTAGAGCAGGTCATGTCCTACTAACTTGATTGTCACCACCTCAAAATTCAGCGATGATCATTGAGGGTCGACATTAGAGTGGTGCTGGAAAAGCACAGCCGGTCAGACAGCATCCGAGCAGCAGGAGAATCGACATTTCGGGCAAAAGCCCTTCATCAGGATATGACCAGTGAGGGTAGAGCAGTGGATGTTGTGTATATGGATTTTAATAAGCTCTCTGACAAGGTCCCTCATGGTCTTTATCATCCAGATGATTAAGATCCATGTGATCCACGGTGACCTCACCACATGGATTCAGAATTAGCTTGACTATAGAAGGCAGAGGGTAGTGGTGGAATGGTGTGTTCGATCCGTACTGGGATTTGTGCTGTTTGTGATATATGTTTGAAAATGCAGGTAGGTGGATTGGTAAGTTTACAGACTACACAAAGATCATTGCAGGTGTGGAGAGGGAAGAAGGTTCTTAAAGGATACAGTGGGATACAGATCAGTTGCAAATGGCAGATAGAGTTTAATCCGGTTAAGTGTGAGGTGCTGCACTTTGGAAGAACAAATTTAAAGTAAACGTATACACTTCATGGCAGGACCTTGAACAGCACTGATGTGCAGAGGGATGTTGGGGTTCAAGTCCATAGCTCCTTGAAAGTAGTCACGCAAGTAGACAGGGTGCGAAAGGAGGCATATGGCATGCTTGCCTTTATTGGTCAGGAAATTGAGTACAAGAGTCAGGATGTCATGTTGCAGCTTTATAAGACTTTGGTTAGGACACATTTGGAGTATTGCATTCAGTTCTGGTCGCCACATTGCTGGAGGGGTGTGGTGACTTTGGAGAGGATGCAGAAGTGGTTTACCAGGATATTGAAAACAACAAATGCTGAAGATCACAGGGAGTCAGACAGTATCCATGGAGAGTGAGCAAGCTAACGTTTCGGATCTAGATGACTCTTCATTAGAGCTCTGATGAAGAATCATTTAGACTTGAAACATTAGGTTGCTCTTTCTACGGATACTGTCTGACTCACTTGTTGCTTTCCGTACCGTAATAATTTGCTTTTATCCTCTAATCCAGGCACCATCTTGATATAAGCTGTAACAAGAAGCTAGAAAAACACTTTTTTTTTACCGGGAGCAGCCTGAGGTGAGGGGAGACTTGATAGAAGTTTATAGAATTATGAAATGCATAGTTAGGGTTGATGGTCAGAATCTTTTTTCCAGAGTTAAAATTTCGAATACTAGTGGGCGTGCATTTTAGGTGGTTGGGGGGTGGGGTGGGGCAGGATAGTGA
>NC_057710.1:90818329-90837684 GCF_004010195.1 Chiloscyllium plagiosum
TGGTGGTGGAGGCAGATACAATAGGGGTGTTTAAGGGATTTTTAGCTAAGCGCGTAAATATGCAAGGAATGGAGGGAAATGGACCAAGAGCAGGCAGGAGGAATTAGTTTGATTTGTCATCATGTTCAGGCACAACATCATGGGCCGAAGGGCCCTTTCCTGTGCTGTACATTTCTACGTTCTAACTGAAGCACCTTGATCACCTATGAACTTTGTCAACTGAAGGTGAGCGAAGAATTTTCTCTATTGTACAGAGGAATATTGAATATAAAAGCACAGAGGTGATATTAAATGTATAGATTTGAATTAGATTAGACTACAATTTAAAGAATTGAATGCAATTCTGAGTATCCATTAAAATACATGTGAAAGTCGTCAAAAGTGAAAATTCACTGAAGTTAATCTGAGAATGAGAAGAAATGTTTAAAACGTTGGCTAATTGAGGCTTTGCATATTATAAAATATTTTACAGGATAAATCATGAAACATTATTCTAGCACAGAGGAACCAGCAAGTGTAAACTGGGGGTATCTGTGTAAAAACAAAGGGAGTTACATATTTTTTCCACACAAGTCTCCACAAGCTTCACTAAAATGACTACTCATGCAGGTACTCTGTAACTCAATTGAATAGGCATCAGATTTTTCTATGCATTGAAGGCTTTCTGTTATATTTCTGAGATATACAGCACAGAAATAGACCCTTCGATCCAACTCATTCATGCCCATCAGATATCCTAAATAAACCTAGTCCCATTTGCCAGCATTTGGCCTATATCCCTCCAAAGCCTTCCTATTTCTGTACCCATCCAGATGCATTTTAAATGTTGCAATTGTACCAGCTTCCACCACTTCCTCTGGCAGCTAATTTCTTACACGCACCACCCTCAGTGTGAAAAAGTTGTCCCTTAGGTCCCTTTTAAATCTTTCCCCTCTCACCTTAAACCTATGCCCTCCAGTTTTGGACTCCCCAACCCCAAGGGAAAGATCTTGTGCCATCCATGCCCGTCATGATTTTATAAACCCCTCAACCTCCAACACTCCAGGGAAAATAGCCCATTCTATTACAGCCTCTAACTATAGTTCAAACCCTCCATCCCTGGCAACATCCTTGTAAATCTTTTCTGAAGCCTTTCAAGTTTCACAACATCCTTCCTATAGGAGGAAGACCAGAATTGCATGCAGTATTCCAAAAGTGATGTAACCAATACCCTGTACAGCTGAAACATGACGTCCCAACTCCTATACTGATTGCACTGACCAATAAAGACAGGCATACCAAATGTCGTCTTCGCTATCCTGTCTACCTGTGACTCCACTTTCAGGGAACTATGAACCTGTGCTCCAAGGTTTCTTCATTCAGCAACACTTCCCTGTCCCTTACCATTAAGTGTATAAGTCCTGCCCTAATTTGTCTTTCCAAAATGCAGCACCTCATCGATTTAAGTTAAACTCCTTCTGCCACTACTTGGCCCATTGGCCCATCTGATCAAGATCCTTTTGTACTCTGCAGTTGACACCAAAGGTTACCTCAAACTTACTAACCATAACTCCTATGTTCACATCCAACTCATTTATATAAATGACGAAAATCAGTGGACCCAGAACTGATCCTTGTGGCACACCACGGGTCACAAGTCTCCAGTCTGAAAAGCAATTTTCTTCTGTAGTTCATTCACAGAGTAATTGATGGTATTTGTGGACGTGCACTTCCTCGATTCCGGGATTATGGAAATATTTGGAGTCTGATAGAATGGATGGAGGTCCTAGAGGAAGCCTCGACATTTGTGAAACATGCCAGTGGAAAGCATTTACCAGATGAAGAGGTTGGTTGGTTTTAGAATTTGTTGAACTTTAATGTTTTTGGTCCAAATTGAGAATTGTTTCTGCTCAGCACATTTTAGAATAGAGTGCAACAACTTTAATAGATACTGGAATTAGTATTACAGAGCTTTGAGTATTTTAGATAAGCGTATTTTGTCCCAGCTTTTTGTCTTGTACTCAGGATAATTCCCGAGAATACCAATGTAAAAGGAGAACACATTTTATACTATATGAGGCATCCGTGCTGATTGACAAGTGTATTCTGGCAGAGGCATTGCCATGGAAAATGCACAAGTTAAATGATGACTGAGAGATAACTGCCAGTACTGGATGAGTGCAGTTTCCAAAGTACTTAAGCAGCTCAGTACAATCTAGAGTGGAGCAGTTTGCTTAATTGGCAAACCCAGTCACTACCACAAATATTCATCCTTCCACTACTGATGTAGTTATAACACACTGTTAACATTGTGCAACAAGTTGCAATCCAGCAACTCACCAAGGCACCTTTTGACAACATCTTACAATATTGCAACTTCTATCACCTAGAAAAACCACAATAGCAGAAACAAGGGAGCTTCACCAATTGCAAGTACCCCTTCAAGTCACACACCCATCTTGACTTGGAACTATATTGTAATTGCTTCTCTGTCATGAGTTAAAATTCTGGAATTTTCTTTCTAACAGCACTGTGCATATGCCACATGAACTGCACCAGTTCAAGGTGGCTAACCATGACCTTCTCAAGAACAATTTGGTATGGCCATTAACTGCTGATCCAGCTAGGGACGTCTACATCCAGTGAACAAGTTAAATAATTTGAATTTCTTGGTCATTTCCTGTTTTGAGTTTACAGGAAACTTGTGAATCTCAATTTTCACATTCAGAAGACATGAAAGTCATTTTTAGTCGCTTCAAACATGTTTTATATCTGGTACATCTTTAGCCTATATGTTTATAGTTGCTACTAAAGTTATACAATTCTTGAAAACATTCTATGCACATACTAAAAGTGTTTGTAACTTAAATACAATGGACAAAAGCCCTCTTTTACATAATAACATAGACTGAACTTGTGTTTTTGTTAAGATTCTTCAGCTGTTGGATGGATTGAGTGCACCTCATCAAGAAGCAGTACTTAACTGTTTAAAAGCAAGAAAGGATGAGCTGCAGTCAGCCTTAATTGAGAAAACAAATGCTGTGTCATCTGCTTATCTACAGGATTTTGATTGGCAGCTGAAGGTATAGAGATTCATGTACTATCGATATTTTAAAACTAATATTTCCCCACCAGCAGTCACCACGATAATGTGTCAGTAGAATTGCATTCATCACAGGAAATCTAAATTTTAACCTGGTGTTTAAATTGCTTCCCTAACCAAAGTGTAAACAATGTTCTCTAACTCTGCATTATCCTACTCGCTCTCTATGATCTTTAGCAGGGTTAGTCGCAACATTACTTCCAGCATCACTTCTCTGAAGTTAAAGATTTGAATTTATGTAACATTTTTCTTGATAACAAATTAGTATAGTCAATGTTGTAGTGTTTAAAATGTCTCAAACCTTTTACTCAATCAAACAATATTTGATGACCAAATAATTTGTTTTGCATGTTCTTTGAGGAAGAGCTGTTCATTAGAACACCATGCGTGCCCCCTTGCTCTTCTTGGAATAGTGCTTGAGGGTCTCTTGCGTTCACCTGAGAGGATAGTTAAGGCCTGATAGCATCTAAAAGCTGGCACCACAAAAAATTCAGCAATCCATTATTATGGCACTAAATGTCATCCTAGATTGTTAACAGATGTCTCTCTTCATGGATTTGAACTTTCAGCTTTGACATGGAGGCAAATATGCTGTCCTTCCCTTTTTTTTTTGAGCCTTCATTTGTTTGATCATAAGGCAATGTTTCACTCCATAGAGTCTAAGAGTCTATTCTCGGCTCTCTTCTTCCCCTATATGCTGCCTATTGTGGCGTCATCCTCTTATCCAGAATATTTCCAAATGTATATTACAATGTACGACTTGTGCAACGCCTCAAAATATTTAATAGAAAACAAAACTGCTGGACAAATTCTTCATACTCGTCAGCATCTGCGTTGAAAGAAGCAGAATTAAAGTTTTGAGTCCAAGATATCTGTTGTAGTATAGAGGCCCAGTCTAAAGATCTGGAGACATGTGTTCAAGTCTTACAATGGCAGCAGGTGGAATTTAATCTCGATGAGTAGAATCTGAAATTGAAAGCTAGTCGGAGTAACAGTGGTCTTGAAACCACCAACATTTGTTGTAAAAGCTCGAGTATTTCTAATGACCTTTTAGAGAAGGAAGTCTACTGTCCTGGCCCTGGTCTGATCTAGTTGTCACTCCAGACCCATGGCCACGTGGTTGACTCTAAACTGTCATCTCATTCCCTAACAGAATTCTTTATCTTCAATTTCAAGCAGCCTAAATGGTTTGTAATATGATTTTTTAATAGTAAAATTACTTTTCTACCCAACTTTGGGCTACTTTAATACTCCCGTAAAGCTTATTGCTTTATTATAAAGTAAAACAAATACTAGACATTTCCATTTTTTAAGCTAGTTCAATATAGGTGACTAGTATATCTTTTGTTTAATTTTCACAAGGAATTGTGACCTTTAGACAGCTGGAACCTTTTAAATAGACAATTATATTGAAGTAGTGCAAGTTCTATGCAAACTGTATGAAATGTTTTGAATATTTAAATAGGAATATGCATGTACAAAATATTGGTGATCAATTATTTTTCTGTATGAGTTAAGATTAATATTTTAAATTCTACCTACTGAATAAAACCAAAGGGAAGATTCAGACCTTTAAATTTTATAGAGTTCTCTTGCTTTTATTAATATAGTTGCCTCTATCAAGTGATAAGATTGCCTTTCTTCAAATGCCACTGCTAAATCTTGACCTTGATGTGAAAGAAAATGGAGTGGTGAAGCCAGTTTCCATTGAAATGGATAAAGAAGAATTACAAACCCTCATTCACTCTCTGGAAGCGGCAAACAAGGTAATTTTTACTTTATTGTATCTGTATGCAAGATTTGATATTTCACTTGGGACACTTCAAAGATTGTGCACAGTGAGAATGGGTGTGATAGAGAGATAGAAGCAGTATCTATTTTATTACTACTATAGTTATCTATACCAGAAAGGCAGTTGCACTGCACAGATTCTGTGGAGGAGACTCCATCAGATATAGAGAACATTTGGATTACTGTGTACAGTTAAAATTCAGGACAAAGTTCTGGAATATTAATAGACAACTAAGTTGGAATCAGGACTCAAGTTCTAGGAAACCGAGAAAGTGGAATAGTCGGTGACTGTACTGGAGGAAACCCATCAGGCTGAGTAAAACCCTGTAAGCATTAACCTCAGCACAGCTGAGAGTGGGAATTAAAAAGTACATATGCTGTTTTTGATAGAAGCAGTTGAGCAAGATTTAGAATTTTGGGGTGATGGGAGAAACTATCCAGGAGTAGGATTGGCTTAGTGAAGTTAGTTGTCAGTAAACATCTGGAATTATCCTTGTGAATAATTACTGAATGCGGCTTTGAAGTCTGAGTGAAGATCCAGGAAGGAGGAAAATCAACCAGGATAGAGTCTATCTATAATGGAATAGCTGGAGACAGTGAATTTTGAGGCTAAATTGGGAAAAATGGAGAACTTTTAATCCTTTTTGAAGCATAATGAGATTTAGTGACCCACAATGTCATATCTGGGGGAATTTGCTAAGAAATCTGTGGAAACCATCTTGATATCATGAGCAATTTGTGTACTGTGGTATGGACTGTTTTGCACAAGATAGACCTTGCTACACATGGACCTGCTCAGTATGTATGACATTGTTTATTTAGCATTAATTGCTACAAATGGGGCCAAAGTCTACTTCAGCTGCATATTTCAATGATACTCTACTTTGGATGAGACATTATAATCAGCTGACAAGCGGCCGAGTTTAGAAAGGATCTCCTGCAGATATTCAACAACATGTACCATTATTCCTGGGTCTTGATAAAGATTTATTCCTCAATCTACATTAATTAAAAATTAAGCTATTTTATTTATCTCCTGGTTGTTTGTTGAAACTTACTATGCACAAATTAATTTGCATTTCTATACATGATGACTACACTTTGAACGTAATTCTTCGGCTAAGAAACACTTTAAGAACACCCTAAGGTAACGCGTAATGATAAATCAATACACGTTCTGTATGGTTGAATGCCAGTGTATGGAATTAAGAAAACAGGGATTCATTTTACTTGTCAAGTGTTAGTTTTAACAGAAAAGTTTATTTTAATGATGACTTAGCAATTTGATTTTATTATTATCGGGAACAAACAAATTAAATTAACTTTAAGTAGCACCCAACTAAACCAAAAGAACTGTCTTATAAATTAATTAATTTTGTAGGTGGGGTTAATGCAGTTTTCAATATGTGTTAAAATAGGATAAAAAAGTGAAACCTTTTCAATGGCCTCAGTACTTGCACAGACTTTTCCCACAGTGGAGGGAGGAGATAGTGAAGCTTAAGTTATCTTGCACACTTTGAAGGGTTATTTTGGGGTCCAAACCTTTTGTTGCCCACTCTTTGTAAAGGTTTTTCTTTAATTTCAGTTTAAGATGATTTAAGTACAGTATTATATAGAACATATTTCAAACATCTACACTGAAAATTGAATAAAATCAACATTTAAAAGCTTAACTGGAGACAGGTGTAATAGTTTGTGTTGCATTGTTTCCTAATATTCTTGATTTTTGAGTCCATTTTGAAATTATATGAAAGAGATCATTTTTTAATATTCAATTAGGGATATACAGTCCTCCAGAATCAGGCTTCAGTTGTAATTTGGCAATTCTTCATTTAAAAGATATAGAAATTAAAATGCAGGAATGTTTGATTCTGATGGAGAATTTCCATCAGGAGCCTTTGTTTGCCCTTACAATATGTTACAGACAAGTGAGGAAGAGTTAAGTGGATCCTCTCCTCAACCTCCCTGTTTGACTGCAGTAAAGATTTAAATTCATTTTTAGCTTCCAATCAAAATGTAGTTAACTCTTTCTACTGCAGCAGTAAGAAAACAAAGTTTTTTAAAAGGAGTTTTTTTTTCCTTGGGCCAGAGTGTAATAAAAAGGTAATAAAGACCAGTGTGTGACCTTTGTGTAGAATCTTAAGTCCTCCCCACTTGCACATGAACACACATGCACCTAGACACAAAGGTAATGTTATAAAATCTAGTAGAAAACTAAGGTTAAAAAGAAAATTAAGTTTAGAATCCTTTAATGTCCTTGAGGCTTGCTTAATGAGGCCTGAAATCATGATGGTAAGTTGACTTTGTGGACTTTCAATAGTAGAGAATATTGCAATTATCTTTTAAGTTTATTGATATTTCTTTCCAGTCCGTATTGTCACCAGGCTTTTCTTTGAGAGGTAGATGGTGATTCTGCTTCAGCGTGTTTCAGTCAAAAATCCATCGCTTAGACTTCTCCCAGAAATACCTTGAAGTTACAGCTTGTTTACCTATTCTGTTTACTGCGTTCATTTGTCCAGTTTTGATAATTGTAGGCAGTGCCAAATTTAAGCAAGATTTAAAGATTCTCATGGTACAGAGGATTAAGATCTTTTTACACTGGACGTGAAACATAAACCCTGATTTCTCTCTACAGGTGCTGCCAGACCTGCTGAGTTTTTTTCCATTTAGTTCTGTTTTTGTTTGATTTGCAACATCTACAGTTCTTTTGGTTTTTTTTACACTGCTGGGGAGGAATTGGGGGTCCATTAACTGGAAAATTGTACAATTGTAAACCTGTTCAAATGGCCTTTTGTGGAATCCATTTTGCTTTCATCAACCTGGCCAACCTGTATGATTCCTGTGACTATTTTAAGTCAGTGATTTTGATTCCTTTTTAAAACCATAGCAGTTCGTGCAAGTCCCAGATATTAAATCAACTGATGGGATTCAAAGACATATAGTCCATATTTTACATCATTGTGACAAAATTACCAACTAGATTCACTAATGCATTTCAGCAAGCAATTCAAAACCCATCTGCCAGTTCTTTCTGTTATTGTAGACTTTGAAGACACAGTGTGACCAAAAAAAAATTCATGTTTGTAAACACAAAAATAGCTAGTGCGTTGGTAATCTACTCAAATAGTGAAAATATGAATTGTCCTGAAAGTATGTAACATGTTGGTGTGTTCTGAAAATGAGAACTGTTTTGACACTGATTCAATTATAACTTGACCTGAAATTTACAACTTCTCTCCTGGCAGGTTGTTCTACAAATAAAATAACTGGAGATAATCGGTGGCCTATATTTCTGTAACATTTCCAAAGGGAAACTGAGAACTACTTAAAACCTTTGAGCTGATACTGAAGCAAAGAGAGTAATTACATCATCAGAAATTTGTGAATAAATGAAGTTAAGCCTGAAGCACAGCAGAAACTTCAAACTACTTTTAAAGTGTTTGATTAACTTCTGACACTCAACAGAGCTAAGGCTGTTGGACTTGCACAGTATTTGCTTTAATGACTAGCACCAGTATTTGAAATGCACAGCAGTGAATTTTTTATTTTGTTTTCTGAGTAATGATCTGCAGCTTCTTTACATATTTATTATTTGACTTGTGAGAGCTTTACCCAAGGAATTTTTTTAAATTTCAATGGATATGATCCCCCTCATGATTGTTGATGTGAATTCTCCAGCTCCATTTTCTGGATAGGAAGAAACAATTGCAATTACTGGTTCATCTGTAACCTTTTAATGCATTGCCTAGTAACTTAATTTAAGTTTGCACAGTTCTGTCAACTATTTGTGAATTGATTACCTTTTGAGAAAAGGATGGATATATCAACAAGAAAATCATTTAGCAGTTCTCTGTACACTTTTTGTAAAGTGCTTTTTACTTTCTCAATTACATTTTTATATCTAATTGTTTCCTGGATATTGCCAGATGACTTGTATTCCTTCCCCTGAATATGATGTTGTAATTGTGTGTTATTGTAGTTGTAGACTTCAAAGCAACACTAATATCACTGCTGCAGGTAATGCAAATCACCCCAGTCTGAAAAATTGTGGCCTGCTAGTGGGCTTAGACCATTAGCAAGGTTGTTTTGAAGAAAGTGGAAATTTATGAAGTCCACGGTACAAAGATATGTTTAAAAACCTACTAATTCAAACCTTCCAACATTCCCCCCGTAGCTTTTTTGTTAACTTACTTGCTTGAAGGGTTTCACTTTGGTGATATGCCTCTGCTGTAGCAGTTACTGGTTTCCATGTTCATTTTGCCAAAGGATTCTAATGCTCCAACTTATTGAACTGCTATGGTACAAGAATTCCTGTGTTTATTTGTTTAGTTCATGAATTTTTGCCGAATTTGAACTACTGAAAACATTTATACATGTTTCAGTTCATTCAAGGATGTGTAATTAAAAGAAGCGGGGCCATAAAATGTAAATTGGAGAGCTCGCTAATTAATCTTGTGGAATCAGAATATTTGGAGAATGTTGTTCTATAATGTTCACATTGAAAATTGTCTATAATAAAAGCACAGACGTATGAACAAAATTCTAGTGTTTTAAATCAAAATTCGTTTCAATGACTCGATCTTTATTTCAAAGTTCCCACACACTGATATCTAGTTTCGGTAATGAAATAGGAATAACAAATGTTTACAGTCAGTTGTCCCCCTCTTTCAAGCTATAGCTATGATTTTATTATGAGTTTGATATCCTTTTTTTCCTTTTTTTTTCTGTGGGGGCAAAGGGGAAGCCTTTACTGTCTGGTCTGTGCTCATCCTGCTTTTAAGTAGGTTGCCAAGAGGAGCTAAAGACGTTAGTATTTAATTTTTCTTTTGTCCCTACCTCATAACAGTGCAATTACATTTGGGAACTAAGGTGAAGTTGGTTTTAAATCTATGACCCACCATTTTATTGCACTATTTTTCTGAACAGCAGAGGTCTTTTATTTACCCACAATTATTTCATAGAAACACTATAGTGTGGAGAGGGGCCATATATCTCCTGGCTTTGTTCTTCTGTACAGAAGTGGCCATAAGTTTAGTGATTTATGTAAATACTGAGTAAGATGATTTGGTTAATTTATATAGAGCATTTTGTAGACGGTACACACTTTTGCTACAGTACTCTGTGGTGAAGGGATTGAATGCTTGTGGTTGTGGTGACAATCAAGTAGACTGCTTTGTCCTGGATGGTGCCAAGCTTCTTGGGCGTTGTTGGAGCAGTGCTCATCAAGACCCCTAGTTTCTGACCTGCTGTTGTAGTCATTGTATTTATTAGGATGATCCACTTAAGGATTTTAAAATTAATTCACTGAGGACATCACTGGCAAGGTCAGCATTTTCTGTCCAGAGGGCAATGAATAGGGAACCATATTGCTGTGGATGTGGTCCAAGCCAGGTAAGGGTGGCAGTTTCCTTCCCCAAAAAGTGTTAGTGAACCAGAAGGGTTTTTTTCCAACAATCAGCAATGGTTTCATGGTCATCATTAGACTCTTCATTCTAGATTTATTTTATTATTGAATTTAAATTCCATAATCTGCTATAGTGTGATTTGAACCTGGTTCAGCAGACCATTTCCTGGGTCCCTAGATTAACAGTCCAGTGATAACACCTCTAGACCATCACCTCCCCAATGCTCTTCTCTCTTATCTCCACAATGTTGTTAATGGGGGATTCAGCAATGGTAATGCCATTAAATGCCAAGGAGGTGTGGTTAGATTCCATGTTGTTGCAGATGGGCATTGCCTGGTATGAATATTACTCCTGCTTATCATCCCAAGCCTGGATATTGTCCAGGTCTTGGTGTACATGGGCACAAACTGTTTTAATATCTAAGAATTCATTAATGGTGCTGAACATTGTGCAATCATCAGCGAGCATCCCCACTTCTGACTTTATGATGGAGGGAAGGTTATTGATCAAACAGCTGAAAATTATTGAGTCTAAGACACTATCCTGAGGGACATTGGACTCTGGTGATCCTACCTCCAGAGCCAGGAGGCCTGGGTTCAAGTCCCATTTGTTTCAGAGGTGTGTAATGCATAAGAAAATATTGATCCTGAGGAACTGTCAAAGGCAGTCACTCCCACCTCACCTTTGGAGTTCAGCTCTTTTATCCAAGTTCAGACCAACACTGCAATGAGGTCAGGTGCCAAATGGCCTTTGTGGAAGCCACACACTATCAGTGAATTGTATACCTTTCTCCGAGCTTTTCTGCAAACTGATATTGTTCTCTATTATCTTCTGAGGCTGTCCCCTCTCCGCCACAGCCCGAAATGGCAGCCTTACCAGACCAACCAGCTTGACAGTTGAATTGAACACAAATAAATTCCAGCAGCAAACATTTCTCTTCAAGTTCAAAATTAAATTTTCGAAAACAGAACAAGCTAAGAAAAACAGAGAATTGGGGCTTTTGAGCCTTATAACAAGTATGATACAGTTAAAATTATTCTCAGCTGATGAGCTTATAAAGTACAAAGGCAAAACTAAGACTTTGTTGCAGACATCATTCACCCGGTTTGTTCCAGTAAGCAGTATGACAAGCACTTCTCCTGGATGATTCATACTTGACACCCACATTAATCCTGCAATTCTGTTCAAGACAGACATGACTTGGAGGTGCGGGTGTTGGACTGCAGTGTACAAAGTTAAAAATCACACAACACCAAGTTATAGTCAAACAGGTTTATTTGGAAGCACTAACTTTCAGAGCACTGCTCCTTCATCAGGTGGTTGTGGAGTATAAGGTCGTTAGACACAGAATTTATAGCAAAAGTTTACAGTGTGATGCAACTGCAAATACATATTGAAAAAGACCTGGATTGTTTGTTAAGGTTCTCATCTTTTAGAATGACCATGTTGGTTTCAGTTTCTTCATACGTAAATCCCAGAACCCCCTCTAACATTACATTCTCAAAAGGTGCCATGTTAGCTCAGAAACCAAAATGGTCATTTTAAAAAACTTAACAAATAATCCAGGTCTTTTTCAATATATCATTTCAGTTGTATCACCACGTAAACTTCTGCTATAAATTCTGTCTTATGACCATATACTCCACAACCACCTGATGAAGGAGCAGCACTCCGAAAGTTTCCAAAATAACCCGTTGGACTATAAACTAGACAGACACTCAGTGTTAATGTTATTTCTACAGTCTCACAGGCACTGGCTGTGGCAATGGAGAGACTTGCCTTGAAAGTTGGGGCTGTGATTGAGGAGATCTGTGGGGAGATTTGTGCCCAGGTCCAGCCTATTGTGTCCATCCTGCAGAAGCATGAGCAGGAGATTCTGGGAGCAGCTGGAGGAGGTGGAGGGTCAAACTAAGGCTTCAGAAGCTGTGATGGAATCATCATCATCATCCAGTCAGATCCAAGTGCTGGAGCGAGAGGTGTGGGCCTTGCAAGACCATATCAATTACCTCAAATCTAGGTCAGAGGATAAATCTCTGAATTGTCGGGCTCCTGGAAGGTGAGCAGCCAGTCAGCTTCCTTGAAAGCTGGCTGCTGAAGTTTTTGGGGCTTCACATTGAGTCTAGTGGGCTGCAGATTGAAAGGGCTTATTGGGTTACTGTGCACAGGGCAGGTATAGTGCCCCCACCCGGTCCTAAGTGCACCTCCACTCCTATAAGGACAAGCAAAAAGTGATAGCCTCTCAATTACTGGGAAATGATCTGCAGGCACTGTTGTACAAGGGGTCAAAAATCATGTTTTTCCAGAATTTCTCAGCAGCTTTAATTTCGAAGAGGAAGTCGTTCGATGAAGTTAAAAAGAGGCTGAGGAACCTGGGCATCCAGTACTCCATGAGATACCCTGCAGTGCAGTGTTTCAACCACCAGGACTCAGTTTATACATTCCACTCAGTGGATAACGCTAAAAACTTTGTAGACACTTTAAAATAGATGGAGTGGCCTAAAGAATACAGTTAATGTTTATTCTCTTTTCTTTCCCATGTTTTCTCTTTTTTATTCCTTTCATTCTCCCTAATTTTGTTTTTTGGAAAAGGGGAAAAAAACTTGGAATACATTCCTTTTTTAAACTTGATTTCCTTACATATGATAAAAACATTAATGAGACTTTTTTGGAGTTTTTGCTCTGAATTATCGGTCTGAAGGTTGCGAGGACAGGAGGGCTAAAATGGAGACCCTCTTTAGAACCTGGACCTCCAGGGGTAACCTTGGAACAGGCCTCTCTCCTTAATGCCCTCTTGACAGTTCAGGAAATACAGGAGGCAGCTAGGCAAATTCTGAATGGGGAAAGCACCTGGCCCTGATGGTCTCCTGGGTGAGGTTTATAGGGATTCTGTCAAGGCCAATGTTGGAGATGCACAATCACTCCTATAGGCATGAATGCCTACCACCATCTTTGAGAGAAGCTAATATTTTCTTAATTCTTAAGAAGGGGAAGGTTCCTGAGAATTGTGCCTCATACAGGCCCATCTCCTCTATTAAATTCAGATTTCAAGATTCTGTCCAAAATCCTGGCACTGATTAGAAAAGGTGTTGCCCACATTGTTAAAGAGGACCAGACAGGCTTTATAAGGGGCCCTAGGTCCTAATATTAGATGGTTGCTGAATGTGGTCCAAGTTTGTCAGCAATGATCGATTCGGGGCTTGGTGATTTCCTTAAATACAGAGAAAGCATTTGACTGGGTGGAATGGTTGTATCTTATGTCTTTAGAAAAGTTTGGGTTGGGGTTTTTGCTAGGTGGGTGAAGGCTTTTTATTGCCACCCTCTGGCCATGGTCATCAACAGGGTGATGTCTGGGAATTTTAGGATTGGAAGGGGTAGTCAGTAAGGCTGCCCCCTCTCACCGTTGTTTACGTTGGTGATACAGCCGCTGGCAGAGACCATTCTTCAGAACGTCCACATAACTGCTCCGGAAGTGGGATCAAGGGCACACAAGCATACACTGTATGCAGATTATGTCCTTCTGTTTTCATCAAACCCGATGACCTCCATACCCCATTCGATGTAATGTCTCAATTTATTTGGGGCTATTTCAGGATATAAGATTAACTTTGCAAAATTGGAGGCTATGCCTTTGGGGAACCTTAAGGATGTGCCAGAAGTTGAAGGTGGCCCTAAGTTCCCTTTTAAGTGGTCACGGGCAGGGTTCTGATACCTAGGCATTTTTATTACCCCAGTTTGAGCTGCTATTTCAGACTAACTTTGCACACTTGCTTGACAATGTTAGGTGAGATCTCCAGAGATGGGAGGCTCTTCCAATTTCATGGCTGGGCTGAATATCTCTCATTAACATGAATGTTCTTCCTCATTTGCTTTATCCAATGTGTATGCTCACTATAATGTTTCCCAGGTCAACGCTGCAAAAGCTTATGGGATGGCTTGGTTCCTTTGTCTGGCATCGTGGGTGGCCCCTCATTAAACTGACCAAATTGCAGTTGTCTCAAGGAGGGGGCGAAGTTGCTTTCCCAGACATCAGGAGGTATCAGTTGAGTTCCCTGCTGTCCTTTGTCTGCAATTGAATATGTAATGATCCAAACTCTCTCTGGCTGGATATCGAGGCCTCCCAGGCAAAGTACCCTCTTAATAACACCTCATGGATAAGATGAGGACAGTTATGGACCACTGCCAGAACCCCATTGTCACTAGTACAGTCAGGGCTTGGAGGGCAATGTCAGTGAGGGTTGTTTATCCAAGACTTCACCACTTACACCTATAGTTGGCATGCCAGTGTTCCGACCAGGGATGATGGACTCAGGGTTCAAACAATGGGCAGCGAGAGGAGTTTCTAGTTTGGGAGACTTGTTTGAGAGGGAAGTTATGATGTCTTTTGAGCAACTGAGCTGCAAATACGGGTTGCCCAGCAGAGATTTTTTCTGGTTTTTTTCCAGTTAGTCTTCTGGAAGAAATTCCTAGGCTTCTCACTAAGCCCTATAAGCCTGATACAGGGAGGTTATGTTCCACAAACACTGTTTTGGTTAGTGCCCTCTATCGCCTTCTGGGTGGCAGGGCCTGGCAGGATATTCCAACACATCTTGTCCACATCCCGCACCTCCGCCCTCAGACCCCACCCCTCCAACCATAACAAGGACAGAACTCCCCTGGTGCTCACTTTCCATTCTACCAACCTTCGCATAAACCAAATCATCCGCTGACATTTCCGCCACCTCCAAACAGACCCCACCACCATGAATATATTTCCTTCGCAACCCCTTTCCGCCTTCCGCAAAGACCGTTCCCTCTGTGACTACCTGGTCAGGTCCACGCCCCCCCTACACGGTGGGTTTGTAAAAAATGTCAGTGTCAAGTCGGTCTTCACTAAATGGAGATGGAGAGGTCCAGGAAGGGAGGGAGGTGTCAGAGATGGTCCAGGTAAATTTAAGGTCAGGGTGGAATGTGTTGGTGAAGTTGATGAATTGCTCAACCTCCTCGCGGGAGCACGAGGTGGCGCCAATGCAGACGAGGTGGGGGAAGGGGAAATGAGGAAGCTGTTGAAGTCTACATTGATCCTGGGGTTGAAGTGTTCCGAGGCGGAAGATGAGGCGTTCTTCCTTTTCCACCTATCCACTCTACCATCTCCTCCCTGACCTATCACCTTCATCTCCTCCCCTACTCACCCATTGTACTCTATGCTACTTTCTCCCTACCCCCACCCCCCTCTAGCTTATCTCTCCACGCTTCAGGCTCACTGCCTTTATTCCTGATGAAAGGCTTTTGCTCGAAACGTCGATTTTGAAGCTCCTTGGATGCTGCCTGAACTGCTGTGCTCTTCCAGCACCACTAATCCAGGATATTAACCAGTTATGAGCAAGAGCTAGGAGTAGAGATCTCTTCTGAAACATGGGAGAATAATCAAAAGATCTCCACCTGTAATAGGACATGCACTATGCAGTTAAAAGTTCTGCACAGGGTTCATCTGGCACCAGACCATCTGGTGAAGTTTTTAAAATGTGGCATCTTCACTGTGCCCCAAATGTAATGTAAGTGTCGGTACTCTTACCCATTGCTTCTGGACATGCCACAGAATCTGTTTATTGGAGCACAGTGGTGGGAGAAATAGGGAGGGTATTGAGGACTGAAGTCAAATTAGACCTGATATCTCCTCTTCGGTCTACCCAATTTACTATCTTTAGATGGGCATAGGAAGAAACTATTTAATATTCTTGCAAACTGTGCATGGAAGAATATTCTGATGAACTGGGTGGTCTGAGAACCTGCTGGGCTGGTAGAACTTAATTATGGAGCACATTCCATTGGACCTTTTTACAAACCTGGCACACCACACAACAGAACATTTTTATAAGACATGGCAGCCCTACTTGAGCTATTTGGATATAGATTTGTCAGTTATCTTAACTAGGGTGTTTGTTTAACCAGGATGGTTAGGTTTGTCAAGACTTGGGCCCTGGAGGGAGTCTCCTGAGTTAATCCAGGTACATATACCATGCTCCCATTCCTTTGTTTGGGAGCTTTGTGCCGAGCATAGCTGTTCTGTATTGTTTTTTCCTTTTTCTTTGTTTTGATCTATTAGTTATTTATTGGTGTTGCTTTCAACAGTTAGGGTTTTTGTATTAGTGTAGTTAGACTGTAGTTGTATTGTAATTTTTTATTATACTGATATTATTATTGTATTTTTCAAAGTTTGTAAAGTTTAAAAAAAATTGCTAATAAACACTTTTACAAAAAAAGCAACAAAAAATTCTTCTGACTGCATGTGGACCCGCAGCACTTCTGTTATAAGGGACTGAACTTTCCTGAACACCAGACACTAAAACATTCCAAGAGTTGGTTAAGGAATATTACGACTCCAAATCTCCTCTAATCCTGAGTCACTATCAGTTTTATTTGCTGTTGGAGAGCTGAGGCAATCTGTATTGAGATTTTGATGAGGTTATACTGAATGGCAGAGGCATATGATTTTGGGTGAACTTTGAATGAGATGCTGAGACTGTTGGTAATTGGGATTAATGATGTAACCATGCAGAAGCCCCTACTAGCTGAAGGCCAACTGGACTTCAAACAGGCACTACAGCAGGCCTTGTTGTTAGAAAATATGGCAAGTGGAGCATGGGAACTACAGGACATTCCAATGGAAAGGACACCATCACCTGCCCAACTGAGCTTGGGGAGCACCATTTGAGTGTAGGCAATCTCAGGGCTTCATGCAGAGCATGTCCTGAGCAGAGGGACTCTGGGCCAATCTACAGCAGAACCCCCACAACAAAGCTGAGCCTCGGCCAAGTGACTAAATGGTTTTTCAGGACTGGACCAGCCAGCGATTGTAGTTGCTGCCAGTATGTGGACTTGAGCCAGCAAAGCAATCCTACAAAGCCTGACTAGGAAAACTCCTAAGCCAGTAACCAGGAGAGTGCACACCTTGGAAAGTTCCCCGAATGTGGGTTGGAAAATCAATTGCTTAGAGACACCCAAATCAAAGCCAATTAAAATTATGATTTGGTTAAATGGTCACCCAGTTTCCCAGGAGGTCAATGCCAATGTAACTATTTGTAGAATCTGTCTTTAACAAGATTCACTCAGAATTCCAATCTTTAAGTTTCAGTGAGACCTCAGTCAGACTGAGAACATACACTGGGGAACTGTCGCACATTAAGGGTCCAATTTCAGTTCCAGTCTCCTGCGAGAAGCAGTTGGTGCAGTTACCACTGATGGTAGTAAAAGGCTTGGGCCCCTGTCTGCTGGGATGGTATTGGTAGAGAAAGATTCACTTTGTCCCAATGTTTTTGATTGGAAAGTGGCTGCCTCAGTGAAGTCCTAGTGAAATACCAAGGAGTATTTCAGGAAAAGCTTGGGATTATCAAAGGGGCCAAAGCCACTTTACATGTTGACCAGGACACAATTCCAAGATTTTGTAAGGCCTGCCTGGTGCCATTTCCTCATGGGCAGAAGTAGGGGTAGAAATCAGGAGGCTGGAGAGGGAAGGGATAATCAAGCCAGTGCAGTTTGTGGAATTGGCAGCACTGCTTGTATCAAATGTGAAACCTGACAGCTCAGTTCACCTTTGTGGGGATTTTAAGCAAACTGTAAATTATTTCTCACACCCTGATAAATACCTGAGTCCTCACATAGCTTCCCCCATTACCATGCGCACAAGTCCTCTATCTGTTACAAAGCTGGACATGAGCCACATCCACCTGCAATTATGACTGGATGAGGAATCCCAGACGTATGCAACAATTAATATCCATAAGGGTTTATATTAATATATGAGACTGGCATTTGGGGCATCATCAGCCTGCACTCTCCTCCAGCAGACCATGAGAGCATTTTACAAGGGCTGCGTCAGGTTGCCATCTATCTCAATGATGTACAAAGAACAGGGAAGACCAATAAAGAGCACTTGGGGCATTTGGACATAGTGCTTAAATGTTTCCCCCAAGTGGGCATAAGCTTTAGACCTGCTTGGGTTACAGAGTTGACAAAACTGGGTTATATTCATTGGATCAAAGGACCCCCAGCTCCCACGTCTGTACCGGAGCTTAGGAAAATTGATATATAACCTGGCCTCCATTTTCACACTGAGATGTTCCAGATGCAAGAGATGGGCCACGGTCTGGTGCATACCACTTGTGTCCACATTCAAGTCAGAGAACTGGGACCTGAGGCGAAAACATGACAACAGAAGATGCAAGGGAAAGGCCAGATCTATGTCCCTGGATTTTGGGGGTGGGAGGGTTGGAAGGGGTGGTGGGGGGTGGGGCAGGTGTAGGGGAGGGATGTTGTCATTGGCATTAGGTGGAACTCATTGACTACAAAGTTCTTATTGGAGATATTAACCTGGACCAATCAGGAAAGCTGACCAATAAAATTGAGAACTGCATTTGAGCTGGCCAGTCATTGCCAATGTACTGTGCACTAGTGAAAAAGGGGTGACCCAGCCTCTGTGCAGTCATTTCAATGTTATTAACTGGTGTACTCATTCATAGCTCTTGCATATACAAAGGAGCCTCACCTATTCTCAGAACCTGTGCCGCTGCAGTCACCCGGGCCATCTTCCAGTTTATATGGAGGTCAAAGATGGACCGGGTCCGAAGGGACTCGCTGTACAAAGATCTGGGCAACAGGGGAAAAAATACACCCAATGCCACCCTCACCCTGATGGCCACCTTTGTGTGTGGCTGCATCAAGCTGTGTGTGGATCCCCGGTACGCAAACACCAAGTGTCACTACGTACTGAGGTTCTACCTGTCCCCGGGTTTGCGAAGGATGGGCCTGGCCTCGCTGCCGCGGAACGCTCCGAGTAGTTGGACCATTCCGTATCACCTGTCCTTCGTGGAGAAGTTTATGAAGAAAAACACCTTTGACCACAAGTCCATCAGGAAGTGGTCAGCACGTAGTGTCGTCGAGACCCTTCGGGAAAAGGAGAGGGTGGATCCTATCGAGCGGTTCCCTGAGCAGACTGTCAAAGCCATTTGGCAGAATGCCTCATCGCCAGAACTTTCCAACAAGCACCAAGACATGGCTTGGCTGGTGGTGAGAAGGGCTCTGCCTGTGAGATCCTTTATGCA
>NC_057710.1:90837854-90849621 GCF_004010195.1 Chiloscyllium plagiosum
GCCAAGGCGCGGTGGGGAAAGACTACTGTGTAAAGTCTGCCTGCCTAATGAAGAACAGGGGGTCCATGCAGTCATTTGGGCTCTGCTGACGCCTCAGCTAATTATATGGGCATATGATTGAAAAATGTACAGACCTGTATAAAAATGATAAATTCTGATCTCTGTATGTACATGTTTACATATGTATGGCATGACCAACTGTACAGACCATCAAATTATTTTATGAATAAAGTATATTTTTGAAATAAAAAAAAATATACAGAGGAGCCTCAATTATCCAGCAGTTGATTTTCCAAATATCGGATTATCTGGCAAGATCGCAAGGTCCCGGTGCTTGATTAAACTACGTTATCTGACATTTGATTATCTGGAATCAAATTAACCAACGGAAATACTCCCCCTCTGTGTCCTTCGGATAGTCAAAGTTCCTCTGTATTTTGGAACCCTAAGTGTAACACTATCCTGATCCAACTGTGCAGGCCTCTCCTTTTGGCCTTGTAAAGATTGCACAGCTCTGCTCTGTGTTCTGATGAATGGTGTTATCATATTTTCAGGTCATAAAATCCAAAATTCCAGTGATTTTTTTTATTGCATTTTTCAGATGGACAGCAGTAGTTTTAGAATGGAGCTTACTGCGCCTTCTCAGAAGCAAGCGATAAATGCTGGCCAGCCAGCAACTCCCACGTTCCATGCGTGAAGACAAAACAAACCTGATATCTTATAATGCAGTGAAATTGTGTCCTTTATCTTTCTTTTTATAACATTGTTATTAATATAGAAGGAATCGCATATTCAAGCAGCCTAAACTCAGTCTTGAAAGGAACAGCATCAGCAACAACTCAATGTCTTGTTGTGAACTGTTTTCCGTTTTCATATATCTGAGAAGTTTATGCTAGCATCCAATAGAACATAGTCTGACTTTGTAGGTCCATTTTGCAAAGACTGTATCTACCTGAAAATTCAGGGTTGGGGAAAACTCAGATTTCGATCTCTGCACTGCTGTCCTGGAATTCAGGTCAAAAGTCCAATTATTTTGTGAAAACCACATAGTCTCTCCATGGCAAAACAATTGTAAAATTAACCACCCTACCTAACACCACTGTGATTATAAATACACCATAAGAACTGCCACAATTCAACAAGTGAGAACACTACGATCCTCTCAAGAACAATAATGAATGTGCAATAAATACTGGCATAGCAAACAATGGCCAATGCCCATGCATGAATAAAGAAATGAAAGCTTACTGAAGTACTAGCTTGCACTCTGTCCTCCAATTTACCAAAGTGTTGTTTCTGTTTTCTGGCTATTATCCGAATGTGTACCTTTGCTGATCAACTGGAAAGGGGTGTCATCAGAGATCATTATCAAGCATAAGCCCCACTACATCCAATTTCCATCCCCCTACAATGGGTTTTGTGAAAATCCAGAACATTTCAGTCAGATGTGCAGTCGATTGAACCCACTGCTCCTGAACCAGAAGGCAGTGGATTGAACCATTGCAGTGTGCAACCCCTGAGGCTGTTCAACAGTTTGAGAGAAATGATTATGACAGCAACAAATATTTTTCTGCTGTGGTTGCTACATTTCCACCTTTCAACT
Organism: Chiloscyllium plagiosum; assembly: GCF_004010195.1. Taxonomy (NCBI): domain Eukaryota; kingdom Metazoa; phylum Chordata; class Chondrichthyes; order Orectolobiformes; family Hemiscylliidae; genus Chiloscyllium; species Chiloscyllium plagiosum. Next base: position 90,839,458 of record NC_057710.1, read on the forward strand.
TTTCAAGCATGCTTTGCAATATTTCAGAGATTTTGATTAGCAATGAAATCCATATGATGTTATGCCCTTACCTGAGCAAAATGTAAATGTAATTTCAGCAGTTGTTATGACAGGAGTTGAGTGAACCTAATGTATAATTGAATGAATCATTTTGTCACAACATGCTGCTCTTGTTACAGTTTGCCTAATAATTTAGCCATATGCTCTAGTTCAATTAAAATAACTACTGGTTTTGAACATACAAGGTTGGTCAAATTTTAAATATTAAGATGTATAAACTTATAGCCATTCATAACATAGGAGACCATTTGGCCCACTATGTCTTTGCTGGTCAACAAAAATCAGACTATTTTCCAGCTCTTGGCCCAGAGCTCTGGAGGCTATAGTAACACAAGTAAATATCTAAATGTTACAGGGTTTCTGACTCCACTGCTTTTTCAGGCAGAGAGGTCTAGACTCCCACAAGGTCTAAGCAAGAAGATAGAAATATAGAGCAGGAATGGCCATTCGGCATTTCATGCCTACTCCACCATTCAATATGCTGACAGCTGATCATGCAACTCAGGACCGTGTTCCTGTTTTCGTCTCATACCCTTTGATCCTAAAAAACTACACCTAGCTCATTCTTGGAAACATTCCATGTTTTTCCTCAACCATCTCTCTGTGACAGAGAGTTCCAAAGCCTCACCACTCACTGGGTGAAGTAATTGTTCCCCATCTTAGTCCTAAATAGCATTCCCATAAAGGCAAGTATCCCACGTACCTTCTGAACCAACCTATCTACCTGCCCTGTTACCCTCATGGATCTGTGGAAATGCACACTGAGATCTCTCTGAACCTCAGTGTTTTAGAACATAGAACAAAGAACGTTAGAGCGCAGTACAGGCCCTTTGGCCCTAGATGTTACGCGACCTGTGAAAATAATCTAATGCCCATCTAACCTACACTGTTCCATGATTATCCAAATGTATGTCCAATGCCCATTTAAATGTCCTTAACGTCGGTGAGTCTACTACTGTTGCAGGCAGGCCGTTCCACACCCCTACTACTTTCTGAATGAAGAACTACCTCTAATATTTGTCCTAAATCTATTATCCCTCAATTAAAGCCACGTCTCCTTGTGTTAGCCTTCACCATCTGAGGAAAAAGGCTCTCGCTGTCCACCCTATCTAACTCTCTCATTATCTTATGCATCTCCATTAGGTCACCTCTCAACCTACTTCTCTCCAATGAAAACAGCCTCAGTACCTCAGCCTTTTCTCATAAGGCCTTCCTTCCATACCAGGCAACATCCTAGTAAATCTCCTCTGAACCTTTTCCAAAGCTTCCACATCCTTCCTATAATGCAATGACCAGAACTACACTCAATACTCCAGGTGTGGCCTTACCGGTGTCTTGTACAGCCGAAGCATGACCTTGTGGCTCTGAAACTCAATCCCCCTACCAATAAACACCAAAATACCATATGCCTTCTTAATAACCCTATCAACCTGGGTGGCAACTTTCAGAATTTTATTTACCGGGATACCAAGATCTCTCTGTTCATCTACATTGCCAAGAATCTTACAATGAACTATAGAAAGTCTTAGGGTTTTCCTTTCTAGCCAGTCATAGCATAATTGCATGCCTTGTCATCCCTCCCCAAGTGCATTACTTTCTAAAGTTAAATTCCAGTTGTTTCTGCTGTACCCAGTTGACCAATTCATTGATGTCCTTCTGCAGTTTAAGACTATTCCTCTCACTACTTACCATTACTGATTTTTTAATCATCCATGAACTTTGTGATTATTTAAATCAATTTTTAACATCTATACAAACAGCAAGGGCTGCAGCATTGTTCTCTGCAAAACACCACTATAGGTAGACTTCCACTCACAGAAACATCCATCAACCATCATACTCCACTTTTGTCGATCAGCCAACTTTGGATCCAAAATGCCACTTTGCCTTCAATCCCATGGGGGTCTTAATTTCTTGGCCAGTCTGCCATGAGGGACATTGTCAAAAGTCTTACTGAAGTCCATGTGGACCAAATCAAATGCATTGCCCTCATCAAAACTCTTCAAAATTTCAATCAAATTTGTCAATCACATCCTTCCCTTAACAAATCTATGCTGACTATCCTCATCAAGATGGCAACAGAGTAGGCCTCCTGGGCTGGGGCTTGTCCACTGCAACCACTTTTCATTTCTTCTTTTCTCTTTTCTTGTTTCTTTTTCTCTTCTCCTTTTCTTTACTTACCTCTTGACCTGAGCGAGTGGGCATAGCGCTGACTCGAATGATCCCAGTGTGGATCTCCTGGTGGCACTGAATGAGCCCAGAATGGACTTGAGCGAATGCTTAATTACTTTTCTGGGGTAAGCACGGGGCCCGGCATTGGAATCGGTGGCTGCTACATCGGCGGAGGAGATATCAGTGAAGTAGGCCGAGAGGTGAAAGATGGCGCCTGAGGACTGGTATTGTTTGGACCTGGCACTGGCAATGATAGAACAGCATTGGAAGGGCATCACAGTGACATCAGTAAAGTGGACCCAGTGGCAAGAGATGTGAGGTTGGCAGGTTTGATGCAGGCAGCGGTGAAGCAATGACGGAGGAAAATGAGTCCAGAGGCGAATGGTGGCGTCAAGACTGGCGACTTCATTGTTGCTTGTGTCTCATGTATATCGTGGTGAGATGGTTGGGGGGGGGGGGGAAATAGCATCATTGATGATGAACTGGCTCAGACTGGTAGACTCTCCCTAAGCTATTTCTATTTTTTTTATTCTTAAACAATTCAAAATGGCACTGGATCACAGCGACAGTGGAAAAGCTTTTCACTGTATTTTACAGTCTTTCTCACCTGTGAGCGGCATGGTGGCACAGTGGTTAGCACTACTGCCTCACAGCACCGTGAGACCTGGGTTCAATTCCCGCCTCAGGCAACGGTCTGTGTGGAGTTTGCATATTCTCCCCGTGTCTGTGTGGGTTTCCTCCCACAATCCAAAAATGTGCAGGTTAAGTGAATTGGCCATGCTAAGTTGCCCGTAGTGTTAGGTGAAGGGGTAAATTTAGGGGGGTGGGTTGTGCCCCGGTGGGTTGGTGTGGACTTGTTGGGCCGAAGGGCCTGTTTCCACACTGTAAGCAATTTAATCTAAAATACATGTGACAATAAAATCATTTATTCATTCATAGCCCAGATTAATTCATGTCTCTCCAAGTGCACGTTTGTTATTTTAACTTGGTATATGGTTAAAATATGAAAATGTAGAGAGAACACCTCCTTTATTAATACAGCCCTTTCACATATTCTGAACATCTCAAAATGATTTCAAAGCCAAGGAAATACTCTTGAGGTGTTGTCCCCATTATAATCATGGATTACAGCAGCCAATTTACAAACTGCAAGGGGTCGCAAAAGAATAGTATGGTTTGTTTTAAGGACATTAGCTGAGGATATGTCCTGGTTAAAATGCAAGAAGGATAGTGCCATGGATTATTTTATGTCTAATAAGAAGAACAGACTGGGCGTCAGTTTAATGGACATGTGAAAGATGACAGCTCCTAGAGTACAGCATTGTCTCAGTATTCACTGAAGTGTCAGCCTAGATTTTACTCTGAAGTTTGTGAGGTGAACCTTAACTTTCTGGCTCAGAAGGGTATGTGCTAGCATTAAACCAAAGTGAATGCTTCAAATAAATTAAACTGTTCAATTTAAAATGGAACACCAGCCCATTTTACACAAATTTTGTGTCATTGCAACAGTTATAAGTTAATAGTGCTTATTATTGCATGTCCTTTTAGGTGATGCCTGATGTCGGACTTCTGTTTTATTTAGATTGATTTTTAGTAAGAGTTATGCTGCCTCAGAAAATCAAGTTGCTTGTTGCAGTTCTGACTGACTGCGGGTGAGGAGAGTGCAGACATCAGTGAAAAGTTACGGATGAGTTATCCTTGTACTTTTGTGTAAGCCTGAAAGTACCTAAGGCTGAAAAGGCCTCTGTCAGCCTGAAAGTGTATGTACGCTCATTCCCTAAGGTCTTCGCTTGCCTGTTGCAGCATTGTGCTGAAGAAGTTGGTGAATAAGATTGGGGCCATCACACATTCTTGCTTCACACTGTTGGAGATTTGGAAGGAATTTGAAAGCTTTTCTGAGCTTCACTTGTCCACTGCTTCACAGTGACCAATTTTTCAAGGATTTCCAAAGTCCATCTCTACTCAGTGTCGAATGTTGTGCTGAGGTCTGTGAAAGTGAATTCAGACCTTTGTTGACTTGTCAATTTCCTTGTGTTCTTTCGGGTGTGAATCCCGTGTGGGTGGTGCCACAGTTTGCTCTGAAACTTCGGTTCTCCGAGAGGTTTTCTTCTGCAATCCCAGCCAGAATTTTCCCAGCAATAGCCAGTTGGAATAGTCTGACTTTACTCCTTTTCAAAAAAGTGCCAATAATTGCATCAGGAAGACCTTGTTGAATCCTGCCCAGTTCCCAGAAGGGCATGAAATGCTCATGGAGCTTAGAATGTGGGCAGAGCCACCGAGCTTCAAGACTTCATGTGGAATTCCATCAACTCTGGGACTTGGTTGGTCTTCATTTGATTGACAGCAATCAGTTTCCTCCAGAGTTGGTCTCCCATTTAGTTCTTCTTTGTCAGGCTGTTGTTTGATATGGTTGATGTCCATATCAGTGCACTTGATGCTGTGTGATGTTTCAAAGACTCCAATGAGTGATATAGAACCGACGCCTCATTGGTGTGTAGTACCTTATCATTAATTCTCCTCAGGTGGGTTTCTATATGATGTATTGCTCTGTACACAGATTTCAGTGCTTCATGGAAGTTGCTTATGCCACTATGTCAGTGTGCAGCTAAGGGTTTTTTTCAAGGGTGTGCCATCCATCAGTCATTTTAAATCTTCCTCAGTTTATGTCAAAGTGTGCTACTTGCTTAATGTAGGCCTTCTTTTTCTAATGGCTGGCTGGCAGAGCTAGCTGACTCATATTCCCATAATTTCTCCAACCACTTTACAGACACCAAAGATCCACACTTGGCACCAGCTGGTGAAACCAAAATGAATGTGTTGGCATGGTATTAGCATGCATGGACTCACAGAGCTGGCTATGTGACTGCATAACTTTGAGGGAATGTTGCAGTTGGCCCTGATAACCTCTCTGTTGTTAGCGTGACTAGGATTTCCTTGTCATTTCTATCAAACCAGTCCCCGTTCTTACTGGTGTTGGCTATGACCAGGGCATGGGATGGGAAGTGGAGGGGTGGTTGTGGAGTCCATCAGGGCCCAATAACTGGGGTCCAGGGCTTCAGTGACTCATTGTGCTCATGCTGTGGTGGGTCACTTTTCTTTGCGGGGAGTGTGTGATGACAAAGATGGGGGGGCCTTGAGAAGCACCTGGGCCAGTGATTTCTGTCCAAACCCCTGGGCCCAGTGACCTCAGTCAAAGTATCCCGTACTATGTTACTCCTGTGGAGTGGAATCCATGTGATCAGGGTGTTCCAGTCTGGCCTGTAAATCTGCTCAATAACTATCTCTGCAAACTGAGGTTTGCAGATGGTTGACTTGAAATTTCTTTGAACAGTTGTCTCTATATCTGTTCCTCAGCTTGGGCTTGAATTGGAAGTTCATTTTTTGCAGTGAATGAGTTAGTGGTCTATATGACATCAGCACTGGACATCACTCTCACATTCAGGAGATTCTATTGGCTACACTGGCACACCATAATATAATCTGCCGGGGTTTAGGACAGAAATGTATCCATGTGTGTTGAAGTGATGATTTTGTTGAAAGACGGTGTTGAGTTTTGGACAACTGCTTTTCTGCAGTGTCCCAAAAGCAGACTTCATCTCACTGCAGTTGCCAACTGCATATTTTCAGAGCACTCCCTTCCATGCCTGGCTGCCAGGCCCAACTCTGACATTTAAATCATTAAAGATAACAATTTTGACCTTGCAAGTGGCATTCTTCCTGAGTTCTTGAAGAATGTGTTAACAATATCTTTGTTCAGCTAGGTCAGCCTTTAGGGTTGGAGCTGGTGAAAGTTGCTAATCTTTAAGGAGGAGGTTCAGGAACATGACACGCTAGGAATGGCTGAGATTAGACAGTATTGCTTTTTTTCCAGAAATATGCAGTCAAGATTTATTTTTGTAGACACGGGAAATAAATCAATGGAAAGAAGCAGCATTGAGTGAAAGACAGTTTAAAAATTGAGAGTATTTTTATTCATTCACAGGATGAGGGCATCACTATCTAGGCCAGCATTTATTGCCCATCCCAGAGAGCAGTTAAGAGTTAACCACATGGCTGTGGGTGTGGAGTCACAAGTTGTCCAGACCAGATAAAGATGCCAATTTCCTTCCCTTGTCTTCAAATGCTTTAGTCCAAAGGCAGAGTTATTACCACCCTGCCACCACACCCCAAGGTGATAAGAACATTCCCTTAATGTTTACTTAATCTCTGACAATCAAGGCCATATTCTCAAGACCTGAGCCAGATCTTGGGAGCTAGGGACAATCCCACATCCATCTACCTCTAGAGCAGGGGGAGTAATTAATTCTTCCAAGGGGCCACATGAGAAACCTGAGTTATGTTGGAGGGCCGAACCAACAATAAGTTGAACATAATTCTGCTCAGTATTAATTTTCTTCCATTGTAAAAAGTACTAAGTTATATAGTTTTACACTGAAACTTATAATCAAAGGAATAAGGATATTCTGTTTCAATAAAGATATGAAATTGTGGAGTAGGTCAAATATAGAAGAAATAAACAGTTAAAACAATAGTTTCAGTATTTCATTTTATTTTTAACATATTAATCTCACAACCCAATAATGAAAAGTTGTTTCATTATTGCTCAGTATTACAAACAACAAACAACTCTTTACAAAAAGCAATAAGTGATCTTGATGTTTTTCTGTTCATTTTACTTGTTTAGTGAGAAAAATCCAGTCTGTTTTGGGCTTGAACAAGTGCACTGAAATCTGGTTAAATGTCTGAGGTAATTATGCGAAGGACAGCTGAGAGGTGATCATCAGTGATAGAGGATCTGTATTTGGATTTGTTGAACTTCATCAATGAGAATGTCTGTTCACATATATAGGTAGATCCAAAGAGGACTAGAATCTTCTGAGTATGCCTCCTCATGTGTGGAAAGTTCTCCTCTTTGAGGGAAGAGTAAAAATCAAGCAGTGAGACTGACCTAAAGTACTCTGCCAGAAGTGTGTCAGACTACAGGTCAATGAGTTCAAACTGAACATCACTAGGTGCATTCTCTACATTGCATGTAAATGGGGAAAAAAAATCAAGTGCATTTCAATCTTAACCATTTTAAAGTCTTGAAATCGCCTTGAAAATTCACCATGCAGTGCTTCTAACATAGATGTGTACCTGTGGAGGTGATCAGCTGAAGGTGTGGCTTCCTTCAGTATTGGCAAGTGGGTGAGAATGTTGTCCTCCATTTGGCTTGAGAGAAGCTGCAACTTTCTCATAAAAGCCTTCACCAAGTTGTACATTTCATGCACAAAAAAGTCCTTGCACTGAAGTTTCACATTTAGTTCATTCATAAGTGCAGTCACATCAACAGCAAAACCAAGGTCTGCAATCCAGTCTGCATCTGAAAGCTGTGGAATGCCATTCCCTTTCTTCACACAGAAATCTTGAATCTCTTCTCTCAGGTCCCATACACTTTTCAGCATTTTGCCCAGGCTGAGCCACCTGACAGCTGTGTGGTAGCCTATGTCACAATGTTCAGTGTCATTTTCCTCCAAAAGTGCAACCAACTGCCTGTGATTCAAAGCTCTTGCCCTGATGAAGTTAACTATTTTAGTTACAACATCAACCACATGGTTAATTTTTAACACTGACTTACACAACATTGCATGTATAATACAATGCAAAAATACCAATTTCGATTCAGGGTCAATTTCTGTCACTTTATCCTGCACTCTCTTTAAGAGTCCAACATTTTTTCCGTTAGATTTGGACAACCATCTGTTGTCACACCCGCCAGCTTGTCCTATTTTAGTCCCAACCTGTCCAAACATACATTTACCTCCATGAACAAATCATTACCAGTTGTTGTTCCTTTCATTGACTGCATGGCTGCCAGCTCCTCCGTGATTTTAAAGTCTGTAGTTACCCCAAGTACGAAGATGAGTAGCTGGGCTGTGTCACGTACGTCGCAGCTCTCATCCAAAGCCAAGGAAAAAAGTCAAAGTTGACCTCTCTGTGCTGCAGCTGAAGCTCCAGATTTCTCACGATGTCCCCAATCCTTCTCGTTACAGTGCGTTGGGAGAGGGGCACATTCTCAAATGCCTCCTTTTTCTCCTGGCATATTAGTTCTGCAGAGTCCAATAAGCACTCCTTAATAAACTCTCCATCAGAAAACGGTTTACTGTTTCTGGTGATTTTGTGGAAAATGACATAACTTGTCTTGGCGTGAGCTGACATTTTGAGGGCTAGCCAGCAAGCATCACTTTTAGCTGTTCACGCATGCACATACATGCGCATGTGCGTCCATACATAAATAAAAAAAGCATCCTTTTCAAAACAAAAGCAACACAATTGTATTGCGTGCATGGCATAAATACTTTTTCATTTATGCTCTAATTTAAGATTGACCTCATGTGGGCCGGACAGGAATGACCAAAGGGCCGGATATAGCCCACAGGCCATAAAATGCCCAGGTCTGCTCTAGAGGGACTGAGCAGGGTTCAGACTTTGTTTGCTTTTGTAAATAAGCTGCTCATCTGTTAGGCAGCCCCCCTGCTTCGTGTAAACTCCATGTCTATCTTGCTGCCTTCTGTTCTTCACTTTTTGTCGTGCAGATTAAATGTTATTCTATCCACGTTAATGCTACCTTTAGTTGAATTGAACTTAAAGTAGCTACAATTGAACCTAAATGAGGATCAGGGAAAAGGCAGCAATCACATATTAGTGTCACACAATCTAGGTACACTGTCTTGTATCTGCTAAACTATAACATGAAAATGAGTCATCTGAAGTCAAGTTCCTCCTAAAAGCTATTGGTTTGACTCAAATTCTGAGGAAACTCTGTTTGACTTTTTCCTTTAACTGTATCCCTTCAATGTTTCGGCAAACGCAAAGACTGTAATGTTGTCTTGATTTCCTTGAACATCTCTATGAGATCACTTTTTGAAAAAAATTACTCCTGGACATCTCAACTTTCTTCACCTCCAGTGTGAAAAGAGTGAGGAGCTTAATGTCCATCATCATGACCTCCATCCCCTTCCTCTCCCCAATCCCTGACTTAGACCGCTCAATCCAGTTGTGGCCAGTTTTTCCTGCAATGAGAGGAATATAGCACAGAATGTGATGGAGTTGGATGCAAGATCAGTTCCACGGCATGCATGAACATCCAAGATGGTAAACTATTTCCGGTGAGTCAATAGGAAGTGTGGAGGCCAAGGAAGGGTTTGTAGTTGGAGAGGATGAGATGAGTGTGAGCCTTTGAATGCACATGATACATGTGATGCTGAGCATTATAATCTTTGGTGAGGTGTGTACATTGTGGCACTGGCGGTGGGAGTGATGGCCCTGTGAGTGTGAGGTACCATAAAGAAGATAGTGCTGAGGTCATTGACCTTCTTTCTGCACTGCTGGCTGTCCCTTTTCACAGTGAAGATAGCACTGACCTATGCTGCTATCTCTGCCCAGGCTGACTGGACCATGTGGATTGCCTTTTGTGGTCATCAGTGAGGAAAAGGGCTGACCTTCTCTCCTCCATACTGTCCACTAACATCTTGGGAACTTTCTTCATGAAGCTGGGAGTGAGCTTGTTTCCCTTTTGCTCTATGTCTTAGAGTCATAGAGATGTATAGCACTGAAACAGACCCTTCAGTCCAACTCGTCCATGGCGAGCAGATATCCCAACCCAATCTAGTCCCACCTGCCAGCACCTGGCCCATATCCCCCCAAACCCTTCCTATTCATATACCCATCCAGGTGCCTTTTAAATCTTGCAATTGTATTGGCTTCCACCACTTCTCTGGCAGCTCATTCCATACACGTACCACCCTCTGCGTGAAAAAGTTGTCCCTTAGGTCTCTTTTATATCTTTCCCCTCTCACCTTAAACCTATGCCCTCGAGTTCTGGACTCTCCCATTCAGAGAAAAGACTTTGTCTATTTATCCTATCCATGCCCCTCATGATTTTATAAACCT
>NC_057710.1:90849726-90859075 GCF_004010195.1 Chiloscyllium plagiosum
AACATGACCTCCCAACTCCTGTACTCAATACTCTGACCAATAAAGGAAAGCATACAAAACACCTTCTTCACTATCCTATCTACCTGCGACTCCACTTTCAAGGAGCTACGAACCTGCACTCCAAGGTCGCTTTGTTCAGCAACACTCCCTAAGACCTTACCATTGAGTGTATAATTCCTGCTAAGATTTGCTTTCGCATCTCGCATTTATCTGAATTAAACTCCATCTGCCGCTTCTCAGCCCATTGGCCCATCTGGTCCAGATCCTGTTGTAATCTGAGGTAACCTTTTTTGCTGTCCACTACACTCCAATTTTGGTGTCATCTGCAAACTTACTAACTGTACCTCTTATGCTCACATCCAAATCATTTATATAAATGATGAAAAGTAGTGGATCCAGCACTGATCCTTGTGGCACTCCATTGGTCACGATCTCCAATCTGAAAAACAACTCTCCACCACCACCCTCTGTCTTCTACCTTTGAGCCAGTTCTGTATCCAAATGGCTAGTTCTTTCTGTATTTCATGAAAGAAACCTTGCTAACCTTGCTAACCAGTCTCCCACGGGGAATCTTGTCGAACGCCTTACTAAAGTCCATATAGATCACATCTACTGCTCTGCCCTCATCAATCCTCTTTGTTTCTTCTGCAAAAAAACTCAATCAAGTTTGTGAGACATGATTTCCCACGCATAAATCTATGTTGACTATCCCTAATCGGTCCTTGCTTTTCCAAATACATGTACATCCTGTCCCTCAGGATTCCCTCCAACAACATGCCCACCACCGATGTCAAGCTCACCGGTCTATAGCTCCCTGGCTTATCCTTACCACATTTTTAAAATAGTGGTACCATGTTAGCCAACCTTCAGTCTTCCGGCATCTCACCTGTGACTACCGATGATACAAATACCTCAGTAAGAGGTCCAACAATCACTTCCCTAGCTTCCCACAGAGTTCTAGAGTACACCTGATCAGGTCCTGGGGATTTATCCAGTTTTATGTGTTTCAAGACATCTAGCACTTCCTCCTCTGTAATATGGACATTTTTCAAGATGTTACCATCTATTTCCCTCCATTCTATATCTTCCATGTTCTTTTCCACAGTAAATACTGATGCAAAGTACTTGTTTAATATCTCCCTCATCTCCTGTGGATCCACACAAAAGCCTCCTTGCTAATCTTTGAGGGGCCCTATTCTCTCCCTAGTTACCGTTTTGTCATTAATGTATTTGTAAAAACCCTTTGGATTCTCCTTAACTCTTTTTGCCAAAGCTATCTCATGTCCCCTTTTTGTCCTCCTGATTTCCCTCTTAAGTATTGAAACTTATGTGTTGAAACTTTATAGTGAGCAGCATAGTGTGAGCAGCATTTGAAGAGGTGTACAGAGGGGTTTTAAATATAATGCCAGAGCCTTGGAGGCTACAAGGTACCAGCTGTAGTGGGCATCTTATTTCATTCCCTACACGATTCCCGAGTAATGCACCCAATATCTCCCTTGCCAAAAATAACAATTTGAGTAATGTGTGATTGTGCAAGATAACTTACCCAGGACACAGCGGAAATGAAATTATGAAATTTACTTGTGCTATTCTTTAACTTTAACTATGAAATTCCTGGCTCATTAACCTGATTGGAATTTGTGCATAAAGTGAAGGAAGTTAATGACTGGGACCAGTGCTAGGGCAGTATTACAAATAATAACTGCCAGAACCTGTTTTTGAAAATAACAATCTGGATATATAGCTAGGCAACAGAATTCATATATGTATATGGAATGAAATACCATCTCCTTTGGAAAAACAATGTTCAAGAATTTACAAATTGTGATGGAAACAGCAGGCTGGATATTCCCTCCAGAGAAGGCATAAAAATAAAGACTGTTTTTCGGTGTTGAACCAACCTTCAATGGAGAAACTTAATTGGAGTTAAGGTTTTTGCATGGGTGAACCCAGAATTGACATTCAGACAGGCTCCCTGTCCAATTAAGGTTGGTAAGTAGGTTGTTGAAGTTGGACAGCCAATCAGAGGCCCTTCAGCTTCAGTGATCCACTAACATGCAAGACAAGAAGATGGGATTCAACAGTTCAGTTAAATGGGCAATTCGACAACAATATATTTTTTAAAGTATTTCATTTTAATGCAGTGGTAGCTGTATAATTGCTCTCTGGGTATATTAATCTTTATCTTACAGGAAGTGAGCATCGCTGGCTGGGCCACCATTTATAGCCCATCCCTCTCTGCTCTGGAGGTGGTGGTGAGCTGCTTCCTTGAACCACTAAAGGTCATTGTAGGTTGGTACATCCAGAATGTTGTTGGAAAGGAAGTCCTTGAATTTGGTCCCATAATGGTGAAGGAACAGTGAAATAGTTCCAGGCTTGGAAGGTCCTGTCAAAGGTATCTTGGTGTGTCGCTGCAGTGTATCTTATAAATGGTACTCTGTTCCTATTGTGCAGCAGTGATGAAAGAGGTGAATGTTGAAGGTGATAGATGGGGAGTCAATTAAGCAGGCTGGTTTGCCCTGGACAGTGTCAAGTGTCTTGACTTTTGTTCGAATTACACTTACCAAGGCAAGCGGGGAGAAAATTCCATCACACTCCTGACTTGCACCGTGTAGATGATGGATAGTCTTTGGGGAGTCAGGATATATGTTGCTCCCTGTGGGATTACTAGGCTCTCACCTGAGACTACAGCCATTGTGTTTATATAGCTGGCATATTATAATTTTTGTTCAATGGTAGCCTCCAGAGTGTTGTCAGTGTGGCATTCAGTAAGGTAATGCCATTGATTGTCAGGGAGAATTGGTTAGATTCACTCCTATTGGATATGACATTGCCTGGCAATTCTGTGGCACAAATGTCACTTGCCACTTATCAACCTAAACCTGGATATTGTCTGGGTCTTGCTGCACATGAACACAGGACTTCCTTTTTATTTATTCAGTTTGAGGAATGTGGGCATCTCTGGCTGTGCCAGTACTTATTGCCTGTCCCTAGTTACCTTTGAGAAGGTGGTGGTGAGCTACTTCTTGAACTGTTGCAGTCCCCCTGCTGTAGGTTGACCCACAATGCCATTAGGGAGGGATTTCCAGGATTGTGATCCAGCAATAGTGAAGGAACAGTGATTTATTTTCAAATCAGGATGGTGAATGGCTTGGAGGGAAACTTGAAGGTGGTGATGTTCCCTTGTATCTGCTCCCCTTGACCTTCTGGATAGAAGTGGTTGTAGGTTTGGAAGATACTGTCTGAGAATATTTGTTAATTTTTTGCAGTGCAGTTTGTAGATAGCACACACTGCTGCTACTGAATGTCGGTGGTGGAGGGAGTGGATGGTACACACACTGCTGTTACTGAATGTCGGTGGTCGAAGGAGTGGATGGTACACACACTGCTGTTGCTGAATGTCGGTGGTCGAAGGAGTGGATGGTACACACACTGCTGTTGCTGAATGTCGGTGGTGGAGGGAGTGGATGGTACACACACTGCTGTTACTGAATGTTGGTGGTGGAGGGAGTGGATGGTACACACTGCTGTTATTGAATGTCGGTGGTGGAGGGAGTGGATGGTACACACTGCTGCTACTGAATGTCGGTGGTGGAGGGAGTGGATGCTTGTGGATACTGCTTCAGTGTCTGAGGAGGTGCAAATGGTGCTGAACATTGTGCAATCATCAGTGAACATCCCCACTTTTGATCAAATGATGGAGGGAAGATTATTTTATGAAGTAGCTGAAGATGTTCCACTATTCTGAGGAACAGCTGCAATGTTGCCCTGGGATGGACATGACAGATCTCCAATAACTACAGGCATTTTCCCTTTTGTCAAGTTTGACTCAAAACAGTTGAAACTTTTCTCCTGATTCTCACTGACTCCAGTTTTACTTAGGCACCTTCATGCCAAACTCTGTCAATTGATGCCTTGACATCAAAGGAATTTATTTTTCCTTCTCCACTGGGCTTCAATTCTTTTATCCATGTTTGGGGTAAGGCAATAATAATGAGTTCAGGAGTTGTGTGACCCAGTGGGATCTAAACTGAGCCATGTTTTGCACAGATTATTACAGAGAGTGCCATTTGATGAACACTCTTGATGACCTTGACCATCAGTGCAAAAGCCTCAAGCCGACGGGACAATGTTAGAGAATAAGCAACCAACTGCTCCTTTAAAACCACCTTACTCACTGTCACATCATCTTCCTGCTCCTGACCATGAATATGATCTAAAGTAACTAGATTTTGTGGTTTAACTGCCTCCTAGAACAAAGTGTCCAGATAACGTTTCCCCTCCCTATTACATTGCAATTTCTTAGACACTCAGCCATAGTTCATTTAATTCTGAGCCATAGTTCCTCGAACTGCGGATACTTACTGCAGATGTGGTTGCTATGGTTCACACAGCAGTCCAGAGGCACTCATATGTTATAACTGCAACACACTATCTGGTCTGCATCTTTATTGTATTTTATTTAATAAGGAAATTTCACTTTACTGCTATCTGTAACCAAGTTAAGTAACTCAATTGGTTAAGCTACAAATTTAACAATATCTGCCCATTACCAGCTTAAACTATGGCCCTTGTATAGACAGTTAAATTCTTAAAACTCACCAACCAACTCGTCGAATTAATGCCTTAGAGCTCTCACTTGTCTCTGTTAATCTAAATTTTAACTTGAGGAAAACTCACTATATATCTCAAGTTAGCACTCATTCCTGTTGCTCTTAGTCATCATGTGCACTTTGCTCTCCTGCTCCTGAAGCAACATTACTTTTCTTTCTTTCCTCTCATCATCTTTCCAATGCCATACTTCCTGTGGCCACAGTTTCTGCCCTTTTGCTTCTCCGGGTTTTCCAGTTGAGAGGATTGCAGCCCAGCTCAATTTTAAGAGGGACAAGCTGCCTCTGACACGTAGGTTAGTGGAAATGTGCAATAACCACACATACCATATGGCCCATCTGCTCAGCGAAGTCTGTGCTGGGCAGTATCCTGAAGCCAGATTCTGGATCAGTGGTGCTGGAAGAGCACAGCAGTTCAGGCAGCATCCGAGGACAGGCAAAGCCATCTAGCTAAGGAAGATAGCACAGTTTGCTGATCAAGTCAGGTGCAGGGCGGTCAAGTACTATGGCCACTGCATCTGAAGGCTAGTCTTGACAAATGTTTCCTCATGAGTTAAATAAAGTGCAAGGCTTCTTTTATGGTATACGCATTTTCAGATAGTACCCCACACATCATCAATTTTACCTTCAATGAATCTCAGATTTTTGTTTTCACCACTCTATCTGAAAGACTATTCCATTTTTCGACTTCTTGCCTGACACTTTTCAGTCAATATCTGCACTGATTTATTGTTTAATATGCTCTGATTCCTTTATTCTAATATTCTCATTTACCTTGGAGGAGCTGTCTTGTTTTACAACATATTGCTTGATAATTGTACAAAATTTCCTTCTCATTGCTAAGAGTTAGAATTACTTTAGCCTTTTACCGACATCGGTATTCATTTTTAGTTAACTATATATCTGACCTACTGAATTTAGCATATAATTACATATTCATCAAACTGATTCCAATTAGTCAGATTAATCATGGAGCATTCTATATTTCTATTTTTAGGTATGTTCCGTTTTGATTATAAATCTAGTTCCAGTCTAGAGTTATTTCCTCAGCATTCAGTATCCCATGCATCATGATTGTCAGTACAGTATTTCATAAATCTTATTCATGGTCTGTTGTGATATCCTGGAAAAGATCATTCTAAACCTGGGAACATGTACTTTACCTCATTTAGAATCTGTATCTTAATCCACATCTGTCTGGATCACTTCTATTATTTCTGAAGATGTTTCAGGATAACATTTCTAACGTTTGCTCATCATCCATTGCAATTCTATTGGCAGCCCAGCTTCCCGTGTGACTGACGTCATGTTGTAATTGCATTGGAAAGGTTTTCATGCTCTTGTTTTTGACATCTGAAAGTGCTTGGTTTTGTGGTAATTTTATATTAAGATTAATTAAAAATGAAATCCATAATGGGAAACCATGGAAGTTTTCATTTGTGTCAAAAACTTGAAACCAGTTCTTATGTGTTGAAAGCTTAAGCTCATTGGAGGAATATTACAATTTTCACTTTGAGGATAGGTTGATATTGTTGATTAGTAGGCCATTCTTCACCTTACCCAATTTCCTTTGTGGTCAGCCAATACAGTTTTCTACTTGTGTCCACAGTAAAAATCTTCTGTCATCCCCCTGCTCCTTCAGTTATTAAATGTAGCAAAAATTTAGGAATAAGTATAAACTAAAAAACACTGCTTTATAATCACATCATGTTTTACTTCATTCAGTGTCAATGAACATTACTTTCATCACAGGATCCTGTCAGATGAACAGTTTAGTTTGTTATGATTTTGGTTACGCTTGCTAAATCTATGTAAATATACACCCTCAAAATTTTAAGTTTAGGCATTGATTTGGACCCTGATTTCATAGCCAACCCAAATATTCTGGGATAAAACAGCCAGGAGGTTGCTGCAACACAATTCTTCACAAAAGTCAAACAATGGACAGTTTTCTTTATTCTCTTCACACTGAAGTCCATGGCCTTCTGAAATTTGTATTTGCAGTATTTGCATTTTTTGTATTTGATTTATTACTGTCCCATGTATTGAGTTACAGTGAAAAGTACTGTTCTGCATGCTAAGCCAGGCAAATCATACTTTACACAAGTACATCAGGATAATGGAACAAAATGCAGAATGTAGTGTTACAGTTACAAAGAAGATGCAGAGAAAGATCAATGCTAATATGTGAAAAGTTGTTCATAATTAATTAATTATTTTAACAATATTTCATTACTGTAACATAATTTCATCGTAATTAGAGACTTGAGTATCTCTTTAAAGTGATGCAATCTTCCCACTCACACCCACATATACACGCTCGCGCTCTCTAGCACAAATTACAGATTTTGGAAACATATAATGTACTAAATCCAAAATGGCATTAGTTGGTCATACTCTAAATCGCCAATGATGCAAAGAATGCCATTATATTAAGGTAATATCAATTTTATTCTGCACTTCTCCATGAAAGATACAATCCATCTCTATAATGAGTAACAACTCTGGAAGAATAGGGGTCATTTACAGTAATCGAGTGGAATGGTTTAAAATGTTAATAAGAAATTAAGAAAGTAAATTTTAATAGTGGCAATACATGTTGTAATAATCATAGAATCCCTATAGTGTGGAAGCAGGCCATTCAACTCATCAAGTCTCAGGGAACCCTACTCAAATCCATCCCATTCCTGTAAACCTGTGTTTCCAATGGCTAATCCACCTAGCCTGCACCCTGGACACTATAGGCAATTTAGCATGGCCAATCCACCTAATCAGCACATCTTTGGATGATGAGAGGAAACAGGAATACCCAGAGGAAACTCAGACACGTATGGGGAGAATGTGCAAACTCCACACAGATAATCACCCAAGGAATTGAACCTGTTGTCTCTGGCACTGTGAGGCCACAGTGCTAACCACTGAGCCACCATGCCACCCTAATCTTACGTGACAGAGGTTTGGGAGTGTTCAGAATAGATATTCATAGTTGTATAAAAATGTTAAGACAACATCAAGATCTCAAAGTGTCATTCATCATTGTTTGAATATAATAGTTTTGAAGGCTTTTTCCACTTCAATTTGATACTTGATTACAAAATTATACACATAATGGGAACTTTCCTTGGAGTAGAGGGGATTCAGAGGTGCCATGAATGAATGTATAAAATTATAGGGGGCATAGACAGGGTAGAGAGAATGAAACCTTCCCTCTTGAGGGAGGGATCAACGGATGGGGATGTTGACTTAAGATAAGAGGTGGGAGGTATAGTGGGAATTTGAGGAAAATGTTTTTCACTCAGGGTAGTGGGAATCTGGAATTCACTGCATGTAGGGCAGAAACCTGCATAACATCTAAGAAGGTACTGAGATGTGCATTTGCAATACTAAGGCAGAGAAGGCTATGGTCCAAATGCTGAAAAATGGGATTAGAATAGTTTGGAGTGGCATAGACTTAATGGGCTGAGTGGCCTTTTTCTGTGCTATGGACATCAATGACTCTAAGTGTACAAAACAAAATGTATATGTGGCACATGATGAACATTTATATTCTGCTGGCCTGGCTTGTGACAATCACACCCCATCACATCCCAAAATATGTTTAGAAAACTTTTTGACTTTTCTTTACTGAAGCCTAACAAGATGAACCTAAATCTTATTGTAACACATTCTGAGGTAACTCATGGGAGATGGGCGTGGGGAGACAGATGGTGGAATGCCTCTGGCATGTGTGGAACTCTGTAACCAACGGAATGAAATCTTGGTAGCTTCTGCTCAAGCAACGAACTGACCATTTGGTAAAGACAAAGATATTACTCCATAATGATTGGAAACCATGCTACGAAAGGTCTTACAAGCAAATTAAGTTATATATGGTGTAGATTGAGCTCACATATTCTGCACCATAACATTATCATTATTTGCAATAGTTGCATAGAGTGGAAGGAA
Source organism: Chiloscyllium plagiosum (assembly GCF_004010195.1). Lineage (NCBI taxonomy): Eukaryota > Metazoa > Chordata > Chondrichthyes > Orectolobiformes > Hemiscylliidae > Chiloscyllium > Chiloscyllium plagiosum. Next base: position 90,858,282 of record NC_057710.1, read on the forward strand.
TAATTTAAAGTCTTGCAAACTGAAATTAAATTATTGTCATTTTACTTAACTGATACATTATTAACTTCCTCTAGCTCATTAATCCATATTCATTGTGTTAAAAGCACTGCAGTTGAGGAAGCTAATTCATTTGAATATTAGCCAATTCTCTTTTTTCTGGCGCAGCTATCTGTGTGTGTACTTGATAATTTCAATGTGGTACTTTGGATTGTGGACAGCATGTTCATATTACAATGCTGCCCACAAATTGCATTGACTCCTCAGTTAAAAGTCATTAAGACCTATTTCATGTTCTATAGGGTGGTATTTAAGTTTGGTGCACAAAATAAAGTTACAGAAAATGGAAAACTAAAACCATTTATATTTAGTTTCATTTTCAAATTACAATAGTTTCAAAATATCAGCAGTTCCTTAAAAAAGCCATCAAAAATTACTTAATGTAAGTAAATTTTGCCTCAGTGAATGTCATCAGAAAAGTAAATCCAACCTAATGAATAATTAAAATAATTGTGATGATGTATGAAGGCAGTCCAGGAGGACTGGGGAGATTTATTCGAATGTATTACTGATTATGTATTTCCATAGGAGCTGAAAATGTGTTGTTGGAAAAGCGCAGCAGGTCAGGCAGCATCCAGGGAACAGGAGAATCGACGTTTCGGGCATAAGCCCTTCTTCAGGAATGAGGAAAGTTTGTCCAGCAGGCTAAGATAAAAGATAGGGAGGAGGGACTTGTGGGAGGGGCGTCGGAAATGTGATAGGTGGAAAGAGGTAAAGGTGAGGGTGATAGGTCAGAC
>NC_057710.1:90860527-90879212 GCF_004010195.1 Chiloscyllium plagiosum
GGGCAGTAGGAGGAGGTATCTGCGAGCTGGCGTTTGGCCTCAGCGGTGTAGAGGTCGGTGCGCCAAACTACTACCGCGCCTCCCTTGTCTGCTGGTTTGATAGTGAGGTTGGGGTTGCAACGGAGGGAGTGGAGGGCTGCGCGTTCTGAGGGTGAGAGGTTGGAGTGGGTGAGAGGGGTGGGGGAGTTCAGGTGGCGGTTTCTATCGTGGCGGCAGTTGGCTATGAGGTATTTCCATAATCTCCTATCTTTCTGTCCTCATATTTTCTGCCTTCAGTCAAATGGGATTTTTGTGGAATGTTATTGTCCATTGTTACTGTTGGTTGTTTCCATATCGAATGACATGAAGTATAATGTAATGTGAGAAATTTCATAATGTACCAGAGACTGAGAAATTATCCATGGTTCTTGACCATCAGTATCATTTGATGTGTAATGACTTCAACTAAAACAGCTTAATACATTAATGTCAAATTCCTATCTCTGTTGCCCTAATAGAGGCATCAATCTACTTAGTTTTACTTGGTATTAACATGTTGATATTCCATATAGTAACACTACCTTCAGTAAACCTACACTTTACATGCATTTGGCTTTATCATGAAAGCACAGTTTAGAACATGTTTACTTCATATTAAGAAAAGATTATTACTGTCATTTTCTTAATCATAAACAATCAAATCTGGAATCAGCCATGTGTAAACCCTTTGTGTCTGCCTTGTGTACTTATTTTCTTATTTTAGCACACCTACAAAGTGTTTTCTCCAGTGGTTACAGCTTCAGAACTGGAAAACTGCTGAGCTTCAAGTATTCTTCAGATTATTCTAGCATGGGTTATCTTGAGCAGCAATAAACCTGAGCAAACCAGCTCAGACTACAGCACCTAGTGTGAGCCAGAACAGTGTAGGATGACATGCTATGGGATACTAAAGGGCAGATGCAATACAGTCATGCTGATAGAATGTAGCAGATGTCTCCCCTGTGGAGTTAAGTCTGATTTTCTGAAACAGCAGAGGACCCAATTGGATAACGGCAGAAATGATTGAATACTCTGAAAGCTCCTGCCCATAGTTGCGCTCACATCTGAGATGGTAACCATTTGTTCTTCCTTTGTAGAAGTGTAAGATGCTATCATTCCAATCTTGGCTTTCGAGGTAATTTCTTGTGCTGCCATAGCTGCTGTTGAACTGAGAAGAGAGACTCCGTGTTGGTAGGCAACTGAGTTGTATTGAGGAACTGATCATTCTGTGCATATTGGACAAAATGATCTTCATGCTCTATGCAAAGCTTTGAGCTAAGTGGATCCAGGGTCCGCTCCTGTACTCTGTGACATCGTACATAAGCCTTCAGCACTGAATATATCCTGCTGGATGCCCATCAGCTTTCTTTTGTACATTGGTCCCTTGAGGTATTCCCCTGCTTTTTCTGTGTTAGAAGTAATGTGTAATGCCTCTTTCTGTCAAAGCTAGCAGCTGTCCTCTTGCTTGTGACACTCCCTTTATTGTCCCATCTCTAATAATTCTGGCTTGTTCACAATTTTCTTCTTCTACCAGTGATTCATCTCTTTGACCCACCTGAATTCCACATAGAGCTACAATTGAAGGCACATAAGGTTATTGCTCAAAACTAAGAGAACTCAGTGAAACTTCAGTTTCTCACTGAAAGTTAATGCAACAGTTAAGAATACTGCTATATTATTTGTAATTGATTGCTGAAAGAATGAAGCCCAGTAATCATAAAATTAAAGAAAAATATTATCAAATGTAAATTTAATGCAAATTGTAATGTTATACTTTAAAAGTAAATTGTGTTGGTGATCTGCAACTGCAATGAAATCGTGTCTTTGTAGCTATACCTAGGCTAGTTTCCCTAAAGTTGACTATTTAGTGGCTGTTCAACTGTAAATTGAGTTTTCCTCCCATAGTCTCAGCTAAGGAAAATAAGAAGGCATGTAAATTGAACAGGCAATTTGAAATGGTCTTCACTTTGGAGAATACTAGAAACATCACAGTAATTGGTGTAATTTAGGAAATGGAAGGAGGGATAGAGAGTTAAAGGATTTGCCAACACCTTCAGCCAGATGTGCCACATGGACAAGTTATCTCCAAATCACAGCTGCCAGTGCTCAGTCAATTCAATTCTCTCTACATGATATCAAAAAACAGCTTGATACTGGAAACTTCAAAGACTGGTCCTGACAATACTTCAGCGTTGGCTCTGCCCTGGAAGTAGCTGTGATCTTAGCCAAGCTGTTCCAGTACATCCACAATACTGGCCATCTGCCCAGCAATGTGAAGAATTGCCCAGGACGAACAAACCTAATTACTGCCATGCCAATCTACTGTCAATCATCCATACAGTGATTGAAAGTGCCATGGACAATGCTAGCAAATAGCACTTATTTAGCAATAGCCTGCACTATGACACTCAGTTTAGGCTCCATTAGATCCACTCAGCTCCTGACATATTGGTCCAAACTTCAGCAAAAAAGCTGAACTCACGGGAGAATATGAGGCGACTGCCTTTGACATCAAGGAACTTTTTAAAACCTTCAGTTCATTGGAGAAATGTATCCAGGAATTGGAGTAATATCTAGAATAAAGGAAGATGGTCGTGATTGTTAGACATAATGATCTCAGTTCCAGGATACTTCTGAAGGCATTCCTCAGGGCAGTGTCCTGGTCCAACCTGCTTCAGTTGCTTAACCAACAACCTACCTTCCCTCCACATAAGGTCAGAGATTGGGTTTTCACTAATCATTACAGAAAGCTCAAAAACCAATCAAAATTTCTCACATAAGCAGTACATAGCCATAGCAAGACCTGGACATAGGACAGACTTTTACTTATCAGCAGCAAGTAACATTCCCACCACACAAATAACCAGGCAATGACTATCTCTGACAGCTCCACATTTTTGGGGGTTGCCATTGACCAGATCTGAACGAGACCAGGCAAATAAATACTATAAAAGCCGGTCAGAGGCTAGGAATTTTGCAATGAATTGCTCTCATTATGTCCTCCCTAATGCCTGTCCACTAACTACAAGACACTATTCAGTGTCATGGAATACTCTGCACTTGCCTGAATGGGTGCAACTCCAACAACAGTCAGTAAAACTAACACTGTCCAGAACAAAGCAGCATGCTTGAATGGCACCCCATTCACCACCTTCAACATTCACTTCCCAATGGCAGCAGTATATACTTCAAAAGAAACATGGCAGAAAGCTGCCAAGGCTCTTCAGACACCATCTGCCTCACTCATGACCTCCACTATCTAGAAGGCCAAGGAAAGCAGATGCTTGAGGACGCCACCTCCTGCATGTGCCTCTTCAAGCTGGAAGTGGAACTATGTCACAATTCCATCTTGTTGCTGTGTCCAAACCCTGGAACACTGTGAATGTGCCTACACATCAAGGACTGCAGCAGGTCAACTTAACGGCTCACCATTACCTTCTCCATGGCAGTTGGGCACAGGCAACAACTGCTGGCTTAGCCAGTGAAGCCCACACCATACATACAAACAGAAAAAAAGTTGTTTAAATTTCTCGCTCCATAAGTTGGGGGAAACAAAATGTTCTCACAGTTTCAATAATTGCTGACAAAATCTTAACTGCTGTAATTTTAACTTTATTAATCACAACCCATCATTGTCACAATTGTGTGGGGTAAGATGTATAAGTAAGATCACTATTGATCACTCAAAGTGGTTATTTAAGGATTAGCTGTCTTGAAGTGGCATTATGAATACAAGTCTGATCATCTGATAATGAACGAAGTGCTTGAGTGGACTTCAATGTTTTGAATGGGCATTCATGATTGAGACTTACTTTTCACATTAGAAATGGTGTAATAGATATGTCAACTTCATGTTATTTCACCTCAGCATGCGTTAGCAGGGAGGGGTGGAATGAGACAGGTAAATAGTGCTAGGTGGATCATAAATTCGAATTAGCTAAAACTGGTGTGGCATAAGCAATGGTGAGAAACATGGGGAAATAGAGAATGAAAATATCAGAATCTTGATGTTGAGAAATATTTTTGCAATTCTCCCCTCAAATCACAAATGGAGACTTCAGAACCTTGCCATTGAGTGATGACCACCTGATTTAAATGTATTTGTCTCTCACTAAATCTGTGACTCCAATCACCTCCACCACCACAAATTCTCTGGAGTTGTGTATTCTGAGATGATTAAACAATCTGATGCTGTTACCACAGACAGGGCTGGTGCTGTTTGAAGAAGTGGGTGGGTGGATCCATCGTCTGGCTCAAAGCCGGGCCATTTCTGCTGTCATTCCTCACTGGTGCTTCTGTCAGTAGCACATTTTTCTGAATGGGAGAAGTAGAGAATCTTCAAGCCATTGCTGGATTGTCCTTTACTTGAGGACAGGGGCAGCTGCACAACATATGTGCATTTGTGTGTTACTCTGGCTGCCTGTATTCTACATCATACAAGTACTCCAAAAGGACTAGGGCCCATCTCTGAAGCTGACTGGTCACCATTGAGGGAATCCCTGTGTCCAGGCTGAAGATGGACTTGAGGAGCTGACTTATTCATTAGCAGAATGAAGTGGGCGCTGTACAAATGGTGGTAAAATTCTTCTCACAATGAACATGATGCTTCTTCTCTAATTAGATCATAGAATCCTTACAGAGCTGGCCCTTTGAGTACACGCTGACCCTTTGAAGAGCATTCCTCCCAGAACCACACCTCCCCTCCCCCCATTCCTCACAACTCTTCATTTCACATGGCCAATCCAACTAACCTGCACATCTTTGGACTGTGGGAGGAAACTGCTGCATCTGGAGGAAACCCACAGCAGACTAGGTAAATATGCAAACTCCACACTCTAACACAAGGCTAGAATTGAACCCAGGTCCCTGGTGCTGAGAGGCATCAGTGTTAACCACTGAACCACATGCCACCCTCAATGGGTGATATCACATTTATACAGTAGTGAGAGAGTGCAGAGTGTAATCAATCAGCCTGTCTCCTGCATTGGGTAGGGTGTGTGATAGCACTGTATCAATTCCATAGGATGAGGCATAACAAGCCAATCGCAACAGCAGATGAGTGTCAAAATGAACCAAAATGTCTGACATCTGGTTCCATTTCCAAAGTTGAACTTTGCACAGAAGATTGTGTAACAGCTTCAAAAGCTTCACAAAATTTAGAATGAATTTGTATTAATAACTCATGAGACTCAGGAAAGACCTTAATAGGGATTCATTAGTAGACTGAGGAGACTCCGTGATTGCCTCTATTTTCTTTGGTAAAGCCCCTTGCTGTTGATGTGCTCAAAGTATTCAATTAAGTTCTTGAAGAACATTCAATTTATTTTTACTCATAATCTGTGAGCATGCACTCATTTTAGGCTTCCTCCAGGTTTCTCAAGAGCTCTTCCTCAAGTGAAGCCTGTGATCGAAGTATCATCGAGTAGCATTACTGCAGACCCTGTTAATCCATTCAGGATTTGCCCTGTGAAATAGACTGATCCCAGAGGGAGCCTTGCATTGTAAAACAAACCCCAGCGAGTGACTATAGTCACCTGCTATTGGGATTCAGCAGCCAGTCCCATCTGCAGGTTGGCCTGTGAAACAAATCTTTATGAAGTTTTGCTCCACCCGCCAGGCCACTGAACAGTTCAAAGGCAATGGGCATTTATCTGCAATTAGTGCTGGATTAACAGTGAGTTTAAAGTCACTATGGATTCAGATTGATCAGTTGTGTTTTAAAATGGGGTTGCCCAATAACTGGAGATTAATAATTTGAGAAGGTTGCTGTTCACCAGCCTTATTACTTCTGCCTCGGTTTTCAGATGAATGGTATACAGAAGTGTGCACCCTCAGGCTTTTGAGTTAACTATCTGGTTTCAATTTCATAGAATCACAGAAACATGCCATTTGGCTCAACAAGTTCACACTGACCCTCCAAAGGGTAACCTACCCAGACCCATTCCTCTATCCTATATTTACCCAGACTTATGCACCTAATTGACACGTCCCTGAACACTATGGGCAATTTAGCATGGCCAATTCACCTAACCTGCACATCTTTGGACTGTGAGAGGAAACCAGAGCACCCAGAGGAAACCTACGCAGACACGGGGAGAATGTGCAAACTCCACACAGATAGTCGTCTAAGGGTGGAATCAGATCTGAGTCCCTCATGCTTGTGAGACACTGTACTGCCCACCATGGTCTGGAAGGACTTAAAGGGATATGGGCCAAATGCTTGTAAATGGGACTAGATCAGTTTAGGATCTCAGGACAGTGTGGACAAGTTGGGTCGAAGGGTCTGTTTCCATGCTGTATGACTCTATAAGAAACGAACATGAAGGATTGGTGGGTCACCTCAATTGCCAGGTTGAGTCTACAATTCAGTCTATGACCTGTGTCTTGTGCTGCATTTCATCCTCATTCGGCTTGCAAATGCTCACTAAAAATGACTGTTATCACAGTAAGAGTAGGTGGAAGCAAATGTTTTTTTTTCTGCCTAGGAATGAAGGTTTTATTTGAGAGAGATGAGACCCTTACACATTTCAGATTTAAATATCTGTAATCCTAGAATTCTGTCTGTGAACTTCATGTAGGGACCAAATATATCAAATAGAAACCGTGGCCACAAACCCAACCTTGATCATGTCATTGGTCATTACAGATTGATCACAGATATCTCTGTGAAGAAATTCTAACCACAAGCAACTTTAAAAATATTGCCTGTGGGTTGCAATTCGCAAAGACAACCCAAAATCTCAGGCTGCACAAGGGTGGGAGCTAGTCTTCTTTGAATTATTAAGTTCTTGCCAACATGCTCTTAAATGCAATTCTGCCTTTCTCTGGTGATATGAATGGTGGGTTTGTGGGGGACAATGTTCAGAAATCCAACAGCACTTACAATCTCCCAATGTATTTACAAGGGTTGTCATGCTGCATAAATCAGAATAAAGTCCAATATGTTGTAGGTCCTGGTTCAGGGATGCCACGGCCATTCTAGTTGGAGTCCTCCATGTCCTATTACATTGAGGACTATGGTAAATTATCATTTGTGTGTAATGTGAATGCTGGCTGCTCACATTACTCCGCAGCTGTTCAGTTTCTGTTTTTGTGACCGTGGATTAATTGGAACCAATGGATCCAGTCACAGCAGGAGTTATTGTCACTGTGAACATGGTTCAACAAAGGATCAGAGAGGTTGAAGTGGAACAAATCACCAGCAAGGCCAGAAACAACCTCGAACAGCTGCCCTACCATGTCACTTGAAGGAGCTGCTGCTGAAGGTTCCCTCAAGATACAGGAGGCTCAGAATCTATTGTCTTTGATATTGTTCACTCCAGGTGAATGAGACACAGACTGAGGACATCCTGGGACACCATCACAGAATTATGTCATCTGCTGGAGCGGGACGTGTAACCTGAAGGGTTGGGTGGTGGTCTTACCCCAGTGGTCATCAAGGTCACAGTGTTGTGCTAAACTTTTATGCAACTGGTTCCTTTCAAGGATTGACTAGGGATTTGTGTGGAATCTCTCAATTCTCAAATTGCATATGTATTAAGGTTATTACCAATGCAATTTTTGCCAGATCAAATTGCTTCATCTTGATTCCCTGTGACCAGGACAGAGCTACAACCCAGGATGGAGCCTTTGTCAACATAGTCAGCTTCACTCAGGAGCAGGGTGCATTAGCTTATTCACATGTTGCATTGGGAGCTCCATATCATGACAGCAACCTTCAACAGAAAATTCTTCCATTTAGCCAACATACAAGTCATTTGGGCCACCATAGACATTGCCATGATGCCTTTATCCTTAATAACTCTCAGGTTCCAGCTACCTGTCAACAGCTGGATATAAGGAAGGTTACTGGGAGTCAAGGTGTACTCTTTGCTACCATGGTTGATGAATTCATTGCACAACACCCTGACTGAAGCCAAGTGTTGATAAAATGCAGTTGGCTGTTCAATAGCAGAGTACACAGGCCTCCTGAGATGAGATTCCAGAGCTTCGATTAGTCTGGAGGGCCTTGCAGTACAGACCAGACTCAACATGCTGTGTAATCCTCCAATGCTGTGCTATGCACAATTAGATCTGACAAATTAAGAATGCGATGGATGCTGAAGAGCTGTGAGAGTGACAGCAGTCTTCTGAGGAGGAAAATGAGGACATTAATTACGAGGAAGATCACCTTCATCATGATGGAGTTGTGCAGCATCCAGTATGAGAAGCCAGTTTGGATTAAATGGCACCCACTTCCAATAAATGTGTGTTGGATGAGGTTATCATTCATTGATTGTAAATTTTTTTGTTGCTTGAATGCCAACTAGTCCCTATTTTGTCTAGCTTTTCTCGTTTGTTTTTAATTTGCGGTTCCTGTTGTTCAATAGAAATTCATATCATCAACTAGAAGGCCTAAAAAGATTTGATGCTCCCAAATTGAACAATGACAAGATGTTGTGCTTTGCTGGGCATGAGTGAGAGAATAGAGAATTGTATACAGCGTTCGAACATGGCATATTTTTGCTAAGGATGGGTAGCCCCTATTCTTGCAGATATTATTACTAAGACTGTTAATCAAGTAGGTGATGATGTAAAGTTGCAACACATTGATGAATGTGAGATTCTATTTCATAAAGTATCACTTGTGTTACCCGTGTGTCCTGAGAAGCTTAATTTCTTTGGTTCTCTCCCACTGCGCGTACTGTGAAGGGCTATTCCTAGCTGGCAGCATTTGAGGTAGTGCACAGCTGCCCTTTAAATATGGCACCAATGGTATAAATCCTGCACCTTCCTGGCAATATGAAATATTTCTGCTGCGAGTGAGCACATGATAATGTAAGTAGGGTGATATTGGGGTGTAGTGCTCACATACTAAGGTGAGTAGTCTCCAAGAAACTCCCTGAAATTGTCACTCATCAATCATTTGGTAAAATTCAGTCCTGCTTCCTCTTGTGGGAAAGTTCAGAACCATGGTTGGGTAACTCAGAGGGTTGTGCAACTTTGAACTCTCTGCCTCAGAAGGTAGTGGAGACAAGGTTATCAAAAAGCGATAGATTTTTAAGAAGGCAATGGAATCAAAGGTAATTGGGAATAGGTGGAAATGTGGAATTCAAACACAAACAATGATCTTACTGAATGACAGACTAAGTTGCATAACTCTGTTCCTAATTCATATGCCCGTACGCTCATCATTCAGAAAACTGTGGCTTTGTTTGCTGTGTTTTCCCCCTTGTAGGAAGTATCTCAAATATACCTATAACAATACCTTATTGATAGTAGCTCATTGTTAGCCTAATTACCTGCCACTCATTAACTTCAAGTTGCCACATAACCCAAGCACAACTGGAAAGGGTGAGAGGAACTGCCTTGTGAGGTTTTGCTTCAGTGAAGAGGAATTTCCCTGTTTCCTCTATGCTCCCATAATTCTCTAACATTGGATTTATTTCCAACATGCTGTGACAAGACCTTAATATCACAACGTAAAAAATGACTTCAAAGAACTACAGGTAACAATTTTATCAATGATACATAGAACATAGAACCTAGGAAAGTACAGCACAGAACAGGCCCTTTGGCCCACGATGTTGTGCCGAGGTTTAATCCTAATGTGTAATATAATAACTTAGCCTATGCACTCCTCAACTCACTGCTATCCATGTGCATGTCCAGCAGTCGTTTAAATGTCCCTCATGACTCTGCTTCCACCACCACAGCTAGGAACGCATTCCATGCATTCACAACCTACCTCTGACATCTCCTTTATACCTTCCTCCTAATATATTCAAACTATGACTTCTTGTACCAGTCAATCCTGCCCTGGGGCTATTGATTCTATCTATTCCACTCATTATCTTGTACACCTCGATCAGGTCTCCTCTCTTCCTCCTTCTCTCCAGAGAGAAGGGTCTGAGCTTATTCAACCTTTCTTCATAAGGCAAGCCCTCCAGTCCAGGCAGCATTCTGGTAAACCTTCTTTGCACCCTCTCCAAAGTCTCTGTAACTTTCCTATAGTAGGTGACTGGAATATTCCAAGTGTGGTCTCACCAAGGACTTGTAGAGCTGTAGCAAAACCTTGCGGCTCATAAACTCGATCCCCCTGTTAATGAAAGCCAAAACACCATATGCTTTCTTAACAACCCTATCCACTTGGGTGGCAACTTTGAGGGTCTATGTACTTGTACACCCAGATCCCTCTGTTCCTCCACACTGCCAAGAATCCTGTCTTTAATCCTATATTCAGCATTTGAGTTTGACCTTCCAAAATGCATCACTTTGCATTTATCCAGGTTGAACTCTATCTGCCATTTCTCAGCCCAGCTCTGCATCCTATATTGCACTGCAGCCTGAAGTAGCCCTCGATACTACCAATGGCACCTCCAACCTTTGTGTCATCTGCAAATTTACTAATCCACCCTTCAACCTCCTCATCCAAGTCATTTATAAAAACTACAAAGAGCAAAGGCCCAAGTACAGAGCCCTGCGGGACCCCACTCAACACTGACCTCCAGGCAGAATACTTTCCATCTCCAACCACTCTCTGTCTTCTGTCAGCCAGCCAATTCTGAATCCAGATAGCCAAATCTCCCTGTATCCCATACTTCCTGACTTTATGAATGAGCCTACCTTGGGGAACCTTATCAAATGCCTTGCTGAAGTCCATATACATCACATCCACTGCTCAACCTTCATTGACCTGTGTTGCCACCTCCTCAAAGAACTCAGTAAGATTTGTGAGGCACGACCTGCTCCTCACAAAGCCATGCTGACTGCCTTTAATCACACAATGCTTTGCCCAACACCCATAAATTCTATCCCTCAGAATTCTTTCCAAAACTTTGCTGACCACAGACGTAAGACTGACTGGTCTGTAATTGCCAGGGATTTCCCTATTACCCTTCATGAAAGGAGGAACAACATTTGCCTCCTTCCAATCCTCCGGTGCGACTCCCATGGAGAGTGAGGAGGCAAATATCCTTGCTGACAGCTTAGCAACCTCCTTTCTTGCTTCCCGGAGCAGCCTAGGATAAATCTGGTCTGGTCCTGGGGGCTTATCAATCTTAATGTTTTCCAAAATTTCCAGCACATCAACTTCATCAATCTTGATCTGGTCAAGCCTGTATCCCAGCTCCTCAAGTTCTCATTCACAACAAGGTCCCTTTCCTTGGTGAAAACCGAAACAAAAAAACTCATTTAGGGCTTCCCCTATCTGCTCAGACTCCATGCACAAGTTCCCTACGCTATCCCTGATCAGCCCTACCTTCTCCTTGATCATTCTCTTATTCCTCACATATGAGTAAAATGCCTTTGGGTTCTCCCTCATCATTCTTGCCAAACCTTTATCATGCTCCCTCCTGGCTCTCCTCAGTCCATTTCTGAGGTCCTTTCTCGCAAGCCTGTAATCCTCTAAAGCTGTGCTAGATCCTTGCTTCCTCCACCTTACGTAAGCTGCCTTCTTCCTTTTGACGAAAAGCTCCTCTGTTCGCATCATTTAAGGTTCCTTAACCTTACCCCTTCTTGCCTGTCTCAGAGGAACAAATTCGTGCATCACTCATAACAACTGCTCCTTAAATAGTATCCACATGTCTGCTGTGTCCTTTCTGTGGAACAATTGGTCCCAGTCTGTACTTCCCAACTCTTGTCCGATAGCGTCACAATTTCCTTTTCCCCAATTAAATATCTTCCCTCGGTAACTGCTCCTTCCCCTCTCCAAGGCTATGGTAAATGGGAGGCAGTTGTGATCACTGTCACCAAAGTGTTGTCCCATCACGAGATCTGACACCTGTCCTGGTTCATTGCCAAGCACCAAATCTAAAATGGCCTTTCCCCTCGTCGGCTTGTCTACATACTGAGTAAGGAAACCCTCCTGAATACAACTGACAAAAATGGCTCCATCCAAACCATCTGCAATTAGGAGGTTCCAGTCGATATTGGGAAAGTTGAAATCACCCATAACAACAATCCTGCTACTTTTAATTTTTCCAGAATCTACCTGCCTATGAGTTCTTCAATCTCTCTACTGCTATTAGGTGGTCTGTAGAAAACCCCCAATGCGGTGGCTGTTCCCTTGCTGTTCCTAACTTCCATCCATACTGACTCATCAGACAGGCGTTACTCAACAACCTTCGTTTCTGTAGCTGTGATGCACTCTCTGATTAGCGATGCTACACCCCCTCTTCTTTTTCCACCCTCCCAGTTCTTTTTAAAAGTTCTAAACCCTGGAACATCAAACAACCATTCCTGCCCCTGTGAAACTCACGTCTCCGTTATGGCTACAAGATCATAGCCCCAAGTACTGATCCATGCTCTAAGTTTGTCACTCTGACTTCGGACACTCCTTGCGTTAAAGCAGACACACTTTAACCGATCCCTTTATTTCATTGCGTGAGAAACCTTCCCGATAGATTCAATACATCCTGTCACTGCCCCATCTGCAACTGTTCTCCTCTCTGACATGTGGCTGTGATTCCCAATCCCCTGCCAAACTAGTTTAAATCTTCCTGAACCACACAAACAAATCTCCCACCCAGGATATTTGTGCCCCTCCAGTTCAGGCGCAACCCCTCCTTCATGTACAGGTCCCACCTTCCCCAGAAGGTATCCCAGTGGTCTAGGTATCTGAAGCCTTCCCTCCTGCACCAGCCTCGCAGACACGTGTTAAGCTGCATTCGCTGACTGTTCCTCATCTCACTATCTCGTGGCACGGGTAACACTACTCTAGTCATCCTGCTCTTCAGCTTCCTACTTAACTCGCTGTAGTCACTTTTCAGATCCTCAATCCCTTTCCTGGCTATATCATTGGTGCTAATAGGTACCACAGTTTCTGGCTGCTCCTCCTCCACCTTCAGAATCTTGTAAACCCAATTGGCGACATCCCGGACCTGGCACCGGGGAGGCAACATACCTTCCGGCAGTCCCGTTACTGACCCCAAATACATCAATAATATAAAAAAACTAAGCTAAGCATTCATGTGCATCCCCTTGGTGCCTTGTCTTCTAGGTTCCTTTCTCTTTTCCTCGATCCGTATTAATGGCCACGCCAGTGACTGCAGCATGGCCAGTGCAAAAGTGTTGAATTTCACTGGAGAGACTGTAGATGGCCTTCCTACATGATTTTGAGCAGCTCTGCTACTACGACATACAAGGCTGGAGGGAAGTATTAAATATTTACTGCAGATTTGCTGTAATGAATATTCAAGATAGGTATTTTTGGCAGAGAAATGGTTGTAGCTTATCATTTTCATTTGTGCAACGTTGTCATGTTTTGCAGAAAACTTAACAAAAGAAAACATTTGGGAGGAACAAGAAATGTAATACATGAAAACACACCAACCATAAATTAATTTATTTTGGTTCCTGTTCCTCCTAGAGTTAGAAAATAAAATAAAGATGGTTTGCTGAAAAAAAAGCAGGAAAGATATACAAAGAATTTAGGGGTATATTTTCAACTTGTTTCTTGGGCATAGAATGTTTTTAAGATTGGTGACCCATTATTAAAAAAAACAGTTTGAAAATGACATGATTTCCATAATGGACATCCGATCTCCAAAGTTTGCTTTATGTCCAGGTAACATGTTGAAAATCTATCCCACAGTTTCAAACTCTTGCATCTTTTGTCTTCATCCAAGACTATTGTTGGACAAACAGCTTCTCCACAGGAGTCACATTATCAAAGTTGCTACCTCAAGTCTTTTGATTTGCACAATTACACTACATTAAAACAGAACATTAACAAATTTTACTGTAGAAAGTTGAAGTATGAATAGCTTTGAGAGAACCTCATCATTTTATCCACAATATCCATTGCTTTTATTCTTTTATTTCTCTAATTCCACTTGCTGCATTTCTCTTGAGTTTTTCTTTTTGATTTATAACAGAAATGTGTGATTCGCCAGGCAGTTTTGGATGGGATCAGATTGGTCAGCTATTATACGCTTATTGTATTTGATAATTGACGCAATCGACTCTAATGAAACTGATCTATCAGGGATTACAGGTGGCTGATCTGATACTGCCCATATTATGTAAATTTCTACGTTCATTCTCAAAATGGCTATTAAAACATCACATATCACATCATATATCACAGAACAACTTAGATAACCTTTTATAAGAATAACATCAAAAATTAATGTCACAAAACATTTAGAAATTATTGAATTTCAAATCAAGTATATGGAAAAGTAACAAGAAAAAGCTTCCAACACATTTTTGTTAACAATTCACACTTTGAAATCGTTTTGTAACCACTAGTTAACAAATAGCTCATGACCCATTCAACTTGGGACTAGCAGACTGCCAGTGTGTTTCCTTTGGCTCCCCCTTCCTTTCATTCTGAAACATTGCTCATGTTCATTCAACTTTTTATCTAGGATTCTCCATGGTTAGAAAATCTAAAGGTTAACCCATTACAACAAGATTTATGTGTATTTCAGTAAATGGATACTTCATTTATTCGAAATATTTTGGAATTTGCTTTTCCTCCCTCACACAAGACTTTTACCTCTTCTTTTCAAGCAGCAACTCCATGCCTTGTTCTGCTTTCACAAGCATTGGTTGTTCACAGGTATCTCACCAACTGGACATTATTTATTTCTGAGCATATGCAGAAATTTGTGTGAAGTTGTGTGATAACTTTTACAGTTCAATGTGTTAATGAAAATGTTTAATATGAAGCCTAATCCTATCTTCCACCAATCGCCATGTGCATGCTCTTTCAGCTGGAGTCACTAGATAATGGTTCAGAAAGAACAACTGGTTTTATATTGACCTTCTCCATTCTTATTTTATTGATAACTTGTAATCAGTGAGCTGACACATCCCTTACGTCAAAAAAATGTGGCACTGTTTTAGAAACAACCTCAAAATGTGAGCATTGATCATATGTAATGAAGATTATAAATGCAGCATTTATGAAAAGAACAAATAAAAACTGGTTTCATTGCTTTTCATGATTTTCAAAGACTACTAACCATTTTATGTAAGCAATACGAAAAGCAGATTCAGGATTTCATACTGTAAAAAGTATTATTAAAATACGTTTACAACAATTTACTTTTACACCATGTGACAGTTCAATATTTGGGAACTGAGTTTAGCATCAAGTCCATGTACAATGATATAAAATAACAAAACTGATATTAAAAGAGTGCTTTCACAGAACAGATTTCAGAAGGCATTTGTTTGGACAGAAATGCTGTCATATAAATGACATTCTTCTTCCCCAGTGAATTTTGTAACTGTATGGCAGGTAATTTTAAAATGGCACTTTGTGTCAAATAAAATAAAAAATAAATTTAATGCTATCTCTTTATGTTTCTGAAAATTGACTGAACTAAAAACTCAAGCATTCAGCACTATACAAATCAAATTCAGTGCCAATACATTGGATAGTTGTTGAATTAAAATTGCAAAATCTTCCAACATTTTAACCAATCTCAAGAAGGTTAAGTGCAGTTAAGTAATCATTTCATCCTTTATGTATGTTCCAAAAGTCTGTCATTTTACTTAACTTTGAAATCACATTTTTCCCCTCAATTTCCTTTCCCATTTAATTTAGGAGAAAAGCAGAGACAAAACACAGCAAAAGTAATATATATTTGCATTTGTTTCCAGAAAACAATTAATATTTGTTTGTTATAAGTTCTTAATAATAACATATTAAAATATGTGATCTTATTATATTGAATTCTCGGATGCACATTTTTCTAGTTGATCACTGACAAACTACAAGTTTAAGCATTACCACTTTTTTGTAACATTCTTTGATTGTACACCAGCATCCCAAGGCAGGGCAAAGATTTGTTGCTCACTGCATTGTTCAGCCATTTCAGCAGGTCATTAATCTGGAGTCATGTTTCGGCTGGAATAGATAAGGGTCACAGATTTTCTCCCTAAAGGACATTAATGAACAAGTTGTTCCCTTATGAGAATGGTTACATAGTCACCATTGGACTAATTTTAATGCCAGATTTTAGTTGAATGCAAATTTCACCATTTGTCATGAATCAAATATTAACCTGGCCCTCTGGATTACTACCCTGTAGTCCAGTAAAACTGGCACAATGCTACTGCATCCCCTTGTCAATTGTAGGGACTGAAAAACGAGAATTGTCCCTTTTTAAAATTTGATGTTGACAAAGATCATGGTATTAGAACATCAGGGTGACATGATGTTAGCATTGGTACCTCACAGTGCTGGGGACCCAGGTTTGACTCCACCGTCGGGTGGCTGTCTGCGTGGAGTTTGGACATTCTCCACGTGACTGTGAGGGTTTCCTCCCATAGTTCAAAGATGTGGAAGTTAGGTGGATTGACCACAGGGTTCAGAGATGTGCAGGCTACGTAGATAGTCATGGGAAATGCTGGGCTATAGGGTAGCGGGGTGAGTCTAGGTGATATGTTGTTTGGGGTGGGGACGTGGTGTGTAGGCTGAATGGCCTGCTTCCATACTGGGAATTTTATGATCTGAGAAGGATTTTGATCTATTTCTAAAATAGTTGTTATTCCTTCTTTCCTGCCCTAGGTCACTCTAAACCTCAGTGTTTTCTGACATTGAGGACAGAATAGCAACTTCCTCCCAAGTTGCCACCAGCAAGACTGGATAATGGGTAGGGGGAGCTGAAGCCCACAGTTTAATTGAATTGGAACATGCTACTTTTAGAGAACATTCCAACCAATAGGCCAGTGGAAAATTAATTGAGTTCAGCCAATGAATTCTAGAAATAAGCTAAGGTAGGAGTGACACTCTTCTGAACCATCATCTAACATTCAGATTGCGATTTTTGCAAATGCATTGTGATTGGCATTCACACCTATGGCAAAGCCTTGGTATCAGACACTAGGAAATGACAGAAGTTGCTTTTGTACAGTTATAAATGCCTTGCTGCTGTGACTTACAAGAGCAGTTGCTTCAATGGGATACTGTTAATGTGACAGCTGACTATTGTTGAAAGAAAATTGAAGAGATTTGAAAGGTGTTTCAAAGGATCCATTTAATTAAACCACAATAGATCTCAACCCCTTAATTATGAAGCTTCACAAAGAGTAGAAAAATGTGAATTAATAGCAAGTGCAAATTTGCATCTTACTTGAGTGTTGGATTTAATAAGTACACAATTACAAGCAAATAATAAGGAAATAAATTAACCCTTAAAGTACTGTATAGCATATGCCACATGTTCCCTTAGAAAATAGACAGCTTTGCTGATTGATTAATAATTGACATTATTCCTGTAATTATGTCATTTATTAATTATAAATGGCCCAATCCTCAGAGACACCCTAGCATGAGCGAGGCACATTCCGCCAGTCTTGATCACTGTCACTGGGTCTCCTGCTAGAAGATCAATTGGGTTCTCTACTTTAAAAGAAAACCAAGTATGCCAGCCTCAATCTGGAACAGGAGCAAAGAGAAAAGCCAACAGGGAAGGTCTGTGTATAAAGGCCATGGGTCACTACTTACATGTTGCTCCCCCAGACATACTTTAACAACATAAAACATGGCAATCGGCATAAATAGGCTTTCAAAAGTGAAAAATGGAACAATGGAATCCTTGTTAAGTTTAAATGCATGAAAAAAGTTGCCCCCATGTCCCTTTTAAATATTTCCCCTCTCACCTTAAACCTGTATCCTTTAGTTTTGGACTCACCTACCTT
The DNA here is from genome assembly GCF_004010195.1 of Chiloscyllium plagiosum. Lineage (NCBI taxonomy): Eukaryota > Metazoa > Chordata > Chondrichthyes > Orectolobiformes > Hemiscylliidae > Chiloscyllium > Chiloscyllium plagiosum. The sequence continues at coordinate 90,878,183 of NC_057710.1, forward strand.
GGGAAAAAGACATTGGCTATTCACCTTATCCATGCCCATCATGACTTTAAAGACCTCGATAAGGTCACCCCTCAGACTCTGATGCTTCAGGGAAGAAGTGCCCCAGCCTATTCAGCCTCTCCCTATAGCTTTTGGCTCAAACTCTCCAAATCTCAGCAAAATACTTGCAAAATGAAAGCAGTATTTTGAAAGTGATCTAATCAATATCCATGACATCCCAATTCCTATACTCAATGCACTGACCAATGAAGGCACGCATGCCAAGAGCATTCTCCACCACCTGGTCTACCTGAGATTCCATTTTGAAGCAACTATGCATCTACATTTTGGGAGAGATTAAAAAGCCAGTAATATTTTTGCCCAAGCAGCAGCGGACGGCCTTAGGTGTCAAACCCATATGCACTTGGGTAATAGCTACACTGTCATGTAAGCCTCTTAAAACCATACTTAGTGCACTATTCCATTGTCTTATTTGCAACATATTACACCAACCTTCAATTTATTTGAAATTTATTTGTCATTTACGTAAATGATTTGGATTAGTGGTGCTGGAAGAGCATCGGCCCCATTCCCCACCTCTTCCTCCGCTACATTGATGACTGCATTGGCGCCACCTCGTGTTCCCGCAAGGAGGTTGAGCAATTCATCAACTTCAACAACACATTCCACCCTGACCTTAAATTTACCTGGACCATCTCTGACACCTCCCTCCCCTTCCTGGACCTCTCCATCTCCATTAATGACGACCGACTTGACACTGACATTTTTTACAAACCCACCGACTCCCACAGCTACCTGGATTACACCTCTTCCCACCCTACCTCCTGCAAAAATGCCACCCCATATTCCCAATTCCTCCGCCTTCACTGTATCTGCTCCCAGGAGGACCAGTTCCACACAGAAAACACCAGATGGCCTCCTTCTTTAGAGACCGCAATTTCCCGTCCCACGTGGTTAAAGATGCCCTCCAACACATCTCGTCCACATCCCGCACCTCCGCCCTCACACCCAACCCCTCCAACCGCAACAA
>NC_057710.1:90880417-90890505 GCF_004010195.1 Chiloscyllium plagiosum
GTTGGAGGATTTGAGCTACAGGGAGAGGCTGAATAGGCTGGGACTGTTTTCCCTGGAGCGTCGGAGGCTGAGGGGTGACCTTATAGAGGTTTACAAAATTATGAGGGGCATGGATAGGATAAATAGGCAAAGTCTTTTTCCTGGGATGGGGGAGTCCAGAACTAGAGGGCATAAGTTTATGGTGAGAGGGGAAAGGTATAAAAGAGACCTAAGGGGCAACTTTTTCACGCAGAGGGTAGTACGAGTATGGAATGAGCTGCCAGAGGATGTGGTGGAGGCTGGTACAATTGCAACATTTAAGAGGCATTTAGATGGGTATATGAATAGGAAGTGTTTGGAGGCATATGGGCTGGGTCCTGGCATGTGGGACTAGATTGGGTTGGGATATCTGGTCGGCATGGACGGGTTGGACCGAAGGGTCTGTTTCCATGCTGTACACCTCTATGACTCTATAATTAGCAAAGAAAGGGAAATAAATTTGATACTTCTTGAAGTTTCTCATGAATGGATGTGGAGTTAATGCTGTGATGATGTGGGCATAATTTATTAATTTTGGAAAATGCATCCCTGAAGCTCATACAACCTGATTATAGTAACTGGCGCAGCATAAGATTGCGACAGTATGCCAGTATGGAAATGAACAAGATATTCTGAGTAATACACTTCTAAATGCTCAGCTGGAACTTATAAATGGGAGGGTGGGGTTGGTATGGTGGGCCCCTCCACCCCCTGAAAGGAAAGGTGATCAGCAGCCAATATACATTAAAGAAGCCTGGCCTACAGAGATAATGTGGTGCCGGTGGGTGAAACCAGGTGAGAGCAGGATGTACACTCCTCCCACTGCCCATAACAGTCATCAAACAATCTGATTGTCGGCAGCTCTGGTAGTCCTGCCATTGCCAGACGCTGATATTAAATGCTGCCCGGAACATAAGGAAGCTGGTAAGTTGAGCGTAGGAAGGCATAGTGAATATTAGGGAAATGGAGACCAGGAGATGGGGGGAGGTCGGAGGTGCTGGAGGTGCTGGTTTTGGAGGCAAAGCACAAAGAAATCAAGGGTGGCTACAAGTTCAGGGGTTGAAGGGGCTATACACCTAATGCACACGTGGCATTCCCCAAAGGATGCTTGCCCCTATTCATTCCCAACTTTTCAACAATTTCTTTAAAAAAAACCTACCCATTCTTCTTACTGCCCAAATGTCTGCGCCAATCATACAATAGAATAGACAGAGTATCGTCTGGATCAAGTAGCATAGGTCACAAGTTCAGATGGCTTAATTATTCATTTAAAAATGGCAGTGGGCCTCCAATTTTGTTAGCTGCCTCTAATGGACGGTCAGGTAAACCAGACTGCCTTTTATTTGTATTCAGTTTAGGGATATAGGGAACACTGGTTAGGCTAGCACTTGATTCCCATTGTAGGTTGACTTCATTTCTGTCTGGAGTCACATGTAGCCGAGCAGGTAAGGACAGCAGATTTACATTCCTAACACACTAGCTACCTGACGAAGGAGCAGCGATCCGAAAGTTTGTACTTCCAAATAAACCTGTTGGACTATAACCTGGGGTTGTGTGATTTTTAACTTTATCCTGAAAGGATATTAGTGCACCTGATGAGCTTTACATCAACCAACAGCTGTTACATGCATGACATTTTTATTCCAGTTTTTTTTATTGAGTTCAAATTTCAGTATCTGTCAAGGTCGGATTCAAACCCACATCCTTAGAACATTAGACTGGGTTCTGCATCACTAATCACATGATAATATAATTACATCACAGCTTCCCATTCAATGTGAAAGACGGATACAGTGTTCCTTTTAAGGGATGATGATTTTAAGGGTTCTATTTGACAGAATTGTTGATAAGTGGAATTAATTTAGGAACTGTCCCCTATGGATTAATAACTTCTTCTTATCCTTCACTTCCTTAAAGTTTCTGTTCCAAGAATTAAGTTTGAACAAAGAACAGTTGTGATCACCTGTAGACTTCCATATCTTGCAACTGTTTTTGTTTTAGGTTAGGTAATATCTATTATGAAAGTTTTATTTAGATTACATGGTTTGGGCAAATGCATTGCTAAATACTTAACCTTTATGTAATTTGACTCTCACAAACAACTTCAAACTACCTATCATCTGAATGCTAGCCTCAGTCTATTTGGAAACATTCAGGCAAAGGATGGGAGTGGGAAAGAATCCCATTCTGATAACAAGTTGTTATCATTTGTTGTGGATATGTCATAATCATTAAAATTCAAGAGTCCACTATATCACACATCAGTGATAAGGAACGTAATACGCCCTATAGTCAATGACTTTACTTGGGCAATAACCTGATGTAGTGGATATAAATATCCTGCCTTTATCGAACTGATCTGATTTTTTTGTTCTATAGATTTCAATGGGATAAAATTATAGAAACACAGTTTTTGACAAGGAAGTGAAGTGGAAAATTACACAGTGACTATCATAGTCACTGATAATGAAATAGTGCTCACTTCCCTGGTACAACAGTCCTGCAGTAATTGTCAACAGATATAATTATTCCACAATAATCTTAGCTCAGGGTTTAGATGATAATTATAACAGGGGATGTTTCAATCTCATTATTTACAGAGCCAACTCAGCCCTTTTTTAATTACGAGATATTGAAACTATGTCACGGAGTCATTGGGTTGATGCGGTTGCTAGAGAGATAGCACAAACCTTTACAAGCACAGTGCAAGGTCAGTCTACATAGTGATGTTTTTAATGCACAAAGAAAAGCAGGTTTGAGTTAGGCGGAAGGTTCAAGTTTGAGATATCTTTTTCCTTATGCAAACTCACCTCTATCTTTAATTGTGCCTGGATGGAGAGTGGGTGACAAATGCCCTCCAAAGACGCATGTTTGTATTTTAAACATAATATTATTGTTAAGATTTTCTATTGTGATTGGCTGGATATCTCAAGTGTTGCAAAACTTTCACCACAAAGTATTCTATTTGTCACCTTGGTCTATGAACCTGCCACTTATGAGGCATCTAAAGTTAATTCAGCTTTGGCCTATAATTGTTGTCAAGCCTCAAAAACCCGACTGTACCTCCCACATATGTTTCCCCCTCTCATCCACTCCTTGATTGATCCCTACTTGGCTTGAGATTTCCCTTCCCACCTGATTGTAATGAGGTAAACCAGATGGACCTCATAGAATATGAGTTCCCTGATAGGGGCTGTTAATCTGGTCCAATTAGGGAGCTTTAGCTGACAGAAAAAAACCCAGGAATGTTGGCCATCCTGATACTCTGAGAGCTGGCTCTGTGGAAGCTGGATTAATGTCAAGGATTTACCACATATAAACAAAGGGTGACTTGGTGACGGGATGTAGCCTTTGTGGAATTATTTTAATCTTCAGTGATTTTAACTTCAGTGTGTAAAACAGCACTAACTGCTGTCCATAAACATTGCAGGCACAGCAAGTTAGCTGTGACACAACAGTATCTGTCATTGTTTATGACCGATGCTGCATCATTCTGAGTGCAGGCATTTGTAACTTCTTAGCGTCAAACACAAGGGATGTACTTTTCACTGGAATGCCTGAGAGTACTAAACACATTGCTTTTTCAGTCTATATTTTCCATTATTTAATTATTATATAAAGTTTATAGTAAATTGCAGTATTGTATGAATTTTGCATTCTCAAAATGTGTGACTTATTTCTTTAAGGCACTATATTCAGCCACATGTAAGGATAAATACACTTATAAAATCTGTTAGTTTTCTTGCAAAACCTGGGAATATGATTGAATAGAAACTTTGCTACACAGAATGAGGCAAGGATTAGAGTTCTGCTTTTTCACTTCTGCAAACTAGATTTAAAGTGTAAAGAGAAAAATAGATGGGACAGTTTCCTCCAGTTGCTATTTGTGATAAAAATTCCACGCATGTTTCAAAATAACAATTATCACTTTGTTAAATTGCTTTGAATCTCACGCTTACTGATGTTAAAGTCTCTGGGAGAGCTTAATTTGGGAGCATTCATAATATAAAACCTGAAAAGACTATAAATGTATTCGTGACTGTATTCCTGATGAAGGGCCTTTGCCCGAAACATCGATTTTACTGCTTCTCGGATGCTGCCTGAACTGCTGTGCTTTACCAGCACCACTCTAATCTAGACTCTGGTTTCCAGCATCTGCAGTCATTGTTTTTACCTATAAATGAAAATAGCTTGATATATAAACATGGGAGAGATGAGTACGTTCTATATATCCTATGTTTCGATATATTTTAAGCCAGAACAATCACTACACTATAAAAAATGCATGTTGTAACAGCTGTAAGTTAACTATGAAGTTTGTAAATATATAAAACGGCCCATCCAATTGCACTGATAACAAGTATGTAGACCAGTAAAACTAAATAAAAACATGTTGGAAATGTAGTAAAAATGCAGTTGCATGAGGAAGCATAAAACAATTCTCCTAAAACAAAATAGTTAAAAATAATACAAAAACAGAGCAGAACAAAAACCAGCAAAATCTGGTCCAATAAGCAGAGTCCGAGTGTATCTCATAAGGGTTCAAGTCCCATCTGTTCCAGAGGTGTTGTAACAACATTTCTGAACAGGTTGATTAGAAAATAGTTTTTTTTTGTGCAGAATCCAGATATTAATTAGGTGGCGGGTGATTTGAGAAGGAGCATGGTGTCACATTTTAAAGGACCTCCTTTAATTGGTGGTGATTGGCAGCTTGGCAGCTGGGTGGTTGCAAAAACAAAGGCAGACAGCCAGAGATCCATGGGCACTTTTTCTCTTGTCAGTAGAAGCTAAAGGTGCCAGGCTCTGATTAGGACTGCAGGGTGGGGGTAAAAAATGAACTTGGATATCAGGCCTGTATCTTTGGATTTACCACTGGGACTTTGGTGGAAGTGAGGACATGAAGGTTTTGGGTTGTATTGAGGTTGCAGTTAGGTTTGGGGCAGAGCAAGGATATTAGAGCTGCCAACAGGATTTTGTGCGAGCCTGAGTGCTGAGGATATCATAAGGAGAGAATTATAGTTGGGTGCTGGTTAAGTTGCTCAAACTTAACAGTTTAACCTTCACAGCCATCCACTCATCCAGTCTGCCAAACCTGACACTCTCTTTCCAGTTACCCAATGTGGCCTAGAAAATACTATTGCCAACATTAGCTGACACACACATTGCAATTGCTGTCATTTTGCAGAAGACAATTCATTTCAAATGAAATGGGTAATACTGAAAAATATTTGACAGCATTCACACGCTAAAACTGTGAATAGTAATTTCTAGCTAGTGTTTTTTATTTTCCTGCATGTGTAAGAAGGGAAAATTAAGTCTGAAGATCATATGCTCATACACTTTATGAAGGAATAAAGTGATTTGATTCCTAATCAGACACAATGTGTGGTATTTAATGTCCTAGCAGGATGGGAATGGTCATGAATAGTCATCCTGTCCAGTGGGAAAACAGAGACCATTCAGTACACAGTCAATTGCCACTTGTGCGTCAACACATTATCATTGGTTTTCTAATAGTAGTGGGATGCCATACACCAGCTATGCTTAATGTCAATACTGGTGGTCTTAATCACGAGCTGGAAAGATGGTGGCAACTCCATTGCATTTCTGGGGAGCCCAGATGAATCTAAATGTTAATCAGGCAGCTCAGTATTTCCGAACTTTTAAAGAAGATGATTATTTCCTCCCCCACAAATCTGTTCACCAATCAGAGGGCTGACAACTCTTCACCGCCAGCAGTAGTTGTCACTACTGGTTCTGCAGGAAACCTTAAGTCGCAGCCATGGTGGGTGGGGGAGGGAGTGTGTGATGCAGAGTTAGATAACTAGGGCAGGCTCTTTACAGTCAGTCAGACAATAATGTCTGGTGTGTGTTTAAGATGTCAGTTTGGGGAGAAGGGAACATTTTTCAGTGGCAGACATTCTTGTCTTTGGTGGGGCTCTCCATAGGGTACAGTTTCGCAGAAGCCTCCACTCCAGTCCCTGAACCCTCAGGGTATAGTGGGTGGCCCTCCCATGTGACTTGAGCATTCTCACTTGCCCCTGGTAAAATGTCGCCAGTAGTAATGAACCAAGTCCTTCAATTGGCCACTTAAAGGGATTAATTGGCCTTCAGGTGGGTAGGTGGTCTGGGACCTTTCTGAGCCTACATTTAAATGAAGGGAACTGGTTTTCTCCTGTGCACCCCCCAATCTTTGCTCACTGTCTCGCTACCAAGGTTTGTCCACTGGCTTTGGTGAATCACCGTACCCGCCTCCTGGGCCCTCCTTCCTGGCTACAGCTCCACAGTTAGGTGGAAAACTGCAGCCAATTGGCCAGCAGCTCTTTCATTCTCAAGGTATGGGAGCCCTGGCAACAGTTACCTGCTGAATGTCATCGTGTCAGGGCTCCCAAAAGCAGCTATGACAAGGTTGCCACCATTTTTCCAGTTGGAAAGTTGGTGGATGAGGCCACTATCTTAACCATTATTGTCAACCCTAATCTTTCAAAGCAGAAGATATTGAATAGCTGTCATTAGGAGTTAAGCATCGAATGAAAGCAATTTATTTCAAAACTGAACTATTCATCCTAACTAGACACAAGTTCATTGGCAAATACGCTTATGTATTTAATCCCCACAATAATATAAGAGCTGAATATCTTACCTTGAACTTGTTGCTATTTTGCTACTACAGTTCTTTAAGGGTTAATAAATGAAATCAAAAGAAAGAAGGAATCCTATCTGTACTGTACATACTGTCTGAGTTAGTGCACATAGTACAGCCAGTACACCAAGTTAAAAAACCCAAATGTAACAGGAAAGACCACCCGTGACCACCTGTCTATGGCATTCACATCAGCCAAATCTGGGATTTTAATTTTCAGTTGTGATGTTCGTCGCCGTAAGCGTCCCTTCTTCTGAACTGTGTGCCTTTCTAGTGTGCTTCTACCAAAGCCATCTCTGCTGGTAGCTGGCCTTCTGTATTGGATGTTGGTATTGTCATAAGAAAACATGGTCGCTCTTGGATCATTGATATTCGTGAACACCTCAGAAGCTTTCACTTCGTTCCGAATTTCAAGAGTTGTTAGTGGAATATTTCCATGAGCATCCACCTGTGGTGAAAAGAGAAATATTTTGAGAAACAGAAAATTTGTATTGATTGAGACAATGCAATTTAGAGCTGCTATTACTGTCCATGCAGTAACAAGGGCTTTTCACAAACTGATGAGTCATTAAATGGCATTTCTGTACACAATCCATGGTCATCTTGATGTAACACTGACTTTCTTGATGCATCTCGTAACTTGCAGCTTATAAACTGAAGGGCCTAGAAATTCCATTTTGGCAGCTGTAGCACCAGGCAAATGGTAGGATGCTTGTTCAGCCCACCGGTCCACTTTAGCACTGAGTTTGTCCAAAATGATAGTGATGAGATCACAAAGACTTGATATATTTATGATATTTCCTGCCACAGGAGTCTGAAAATTTGGAATAGCACCCTCTCACCACTCTGTGGAAGAAGGTGTCTTGTTAAGTTCTGAAGAAAAGGTTTTCATCCTCAAATATAAATTTCTTAGAATGGAACCAATCTCTTTGAGACTGACAGGCATTGGAAAATTACAAGGCAATACTGTACAACGTGCCATTGTTGGATATTGTGAGAATTGGTGGTATTGTCAGCTGGTTAGGCTATCCAATTAGCCTTGCCTTATGATATCATGGAATAGATGAAAGGCACACTGATAAGCACCTGACCCCCTCACATTTAAAATCTGCATCTGGCTCTGAAAGGAAATATCGTCTAATGGTGACGGATTCAGACATGAGTTTAAGTCAAGTGCAAGTTTTAAAATGAAGTTTCATGAATCTGCCCATGTTTTATTCACTAACAATGCAGAATAATTCAATTATTGAGTTGTAATAAAATTCAGTAATTACAACTAATTCTGAAAAGTGACTTTCATTAGCATCTGGGGACTCATGTGATCAGGTAGGGAGCAACATACTGATAAAGTCACAATTCCTGCAGCAAACCAGTAAGGTAACATTCAGATGCCTCCTGAACATGGCTTAAACATATCTATATGTTGTTGTGCTGTGGAGTTTCACAAGAGAGGGGTTAGAATTTTAAGTAGTGGAGTTATATGTCAAGTGTTCATAATTGCTAATCCTTAACTAGAAGTTATTTATTTGTAATAAATAGTAACCCTCATTATGTATAGACACCTGATCGACACTTTCTCTTAACCTGGGTCTAAAAGATAGGTAAAATGGATTTTCTGCAAATGGTAGACTTGTTTTAAGGGTACATTGAAAACTCAGACTAATTGACTTGGTGAGTAAACTGGAAGCAGCACTACCTGACACAGCGAAGACAGAGATGATTGAGGTACAAGCACAACACTTGGGTTTAGAAAAAACAGAAGAGAGACCAGGCACTCTAAGTAGTGAAGCATTGAAATCAGGTGATATTCAGTTGCGGTCAAAGCAGTTTAAGGATGAAGAGATTAAAAAAAACTGGAGATGGAATTCCACAGCAAAGAGTAAATCAAGGAAAGGGAAATGGAATTGAAAAGACTAATATGGAGGATGGGAAAAATTTCTGGCTGTTAGAGCTGCTCCTTTTTTTGAGGTATTTTAGGTGTTGGAGGTGATTTCCCTGAATTCCAGGAGCAGCAGTTACTGTTTTATATGCTGTTGTATTGTTTTGGAACTTTGGGGAAAAAAAGTCAAAACAACAGCAGTTTTAAAAGGGAGAAGAGCAGACAAAGGAAACACATGGTGAGGACAGTGCAGGAGAGAAAGAGAGAGAGAGAACCTGCACAGTTTCTGCCTTTGCTGTTTGATTTTGTGTATCGCTGGACATCGAAGTACATCTGGGAAAATTAACAAACAGTGAAATTCACAACTAATCTTGGAGGAACTGTTGGGCGAAGTTCACAGCACAGAATCAGATAAGTTAATTGTTGTTTTAAGTCTCTCCAACAGAAAGGCTGCAGTATGAGTATAGTGGATTCTTTCTTCATTATATGTTTTTGGAGATAATTCTCTTGATTAAACTTAAAATATAAGCCATAGCTATTCATTTAACCTGGGGCAGTGTTTGGAGAGGAATAAGACGGTGTTATTTTCTGGGTCTGTAGATTGTGAGGGAGCAAACATGGCCTTTGCAGTGATATGTACTTCTTGTCAGATGTGGGAGTTCAAAGAGAGTTTAAAGGTTACTGCGGATTATATCTGCCATAAATGCTGTAGAATACGAATCTTATTAGATCGAGTGGATCGGTTGGAGAGACAGATAGAAGCGATGAAGAATTTGCAACAGCAACAGTATGTGATAGATGGCAGTTATAGGAAGGGGGGAAGGTCTCAGATACAGTCACATAGATGGGTTACCTCCAGGAAGGGTAAGAGAGGTAGGCAGCTGGTGCAGGAGTCTTTTGTGGATATACCCATTTCAAACAGGTATGCTGTTTTGGAAAATGTACGGGGTGATGGATTCTCAGGGGAACGTAGCACAAGCAGCCAAGTTTCTGGTATTGAGACTGGCTCTAATGCAACAAGAGGTACGTCAGCTTCCAAGAGATCAATTGTGTTAGGGGATTCAGAGGTACAGACAGACGTTTCTGTGGCCAGCAGAGAAAAAGCAGAATGGTGTGTTGTTTCCTTGGTGCCAGATCAAGGATGTCTCAGAGAGGGTGCAGAATGTTCTCGCGGGGGAGAGGGGCCAGCAAGAGGTCATTGTCTACATTGGAACCAATGACATTAGAAGGGAAAAAGTTGAAAGTCTGAAGGGAGATTACAGAGAGTTAGGCAGAAATTTGAAAAGGATGTCCTCAAGGGTAGTAATATCTGGATTACTCCCAGTGCTACGAGTTAGTGAGGGCAAGAATAGGAGGATAGAGGAGATGAATGCATGGCTGAGGAGCTGGTGTATGGGAGAAGGATTCACATTTTTGGATCATTGGAATCTCTTTTGGGGTAGAAGTGACTTGTACAAGAAGGACGGATTGCACCTAAATTGGAAGGGGACTAATATACTGGCAGGGAAATTTGCTAGAACTGCTTGGGAGGATTTAAACTAGTAAGGT